>NC_143192.1:33947500-34247500 GCF_051530095.1 Phoenix dactylifera | reverse complement strand
CGAGTTACCACTAATTCCAGTTTCATGTAACTCAGCATTTTCAATCATGTCCTGGTGCTCTTAAAAAGTGTGAGCATATAGCAATGAAATATTAAGCACCAGAAAACAACAGGGAGGACATTGACCATGAAGACTGGAAGATGGAGGCTACTGCAATACCAGACTGACGAATTGATGTGCAACTTCTCAAAAGAATGTAAAGAAGAACAAATTTTAGGAACATGATTGTCCAGAATCAAGTCACTACTATGAACAGATACACCTGAAGCAACGATAAGCCAAATAGTCATACAATTGATTAGAATCATAAGGGCATCTGTTATCATGAAATGAATGACATCCGAGAATCATTTGCAATCTTAAGAGAGATCACATTACCAGCAATTACCCACAAACGTTCGATTTATTTAATGAAGCACTAGTTAACCAATCCATAATAATATGCAGAAAGTAATGGTGAGAAGTGAACGGTTGATTTCTACAATACAGAAAATGAGGGTTGTTCCAGTACAACCATCAACCAGTAATTGTTCACAAACTAAAGCCTAATAAGTTTCGATCAGCAAAAGTGAAGAACATATAAAGTGACTAACAAAGCTGCAAGGTGAAGAGCACTAACGTATTTCCCCATCCTCTCCAAGTTCCCCATCCTCAAGCTCTTCATAACCACCATTTCTACGGGACCCATCTCGATCTTTCTTATGCCTCTTGTGTCGATTTTCACTATCTGAATCGGTAGTGTAAGTGTGCTGCCAAAAACACCAACATGAATTTTAAACACACCTTCAAATAATCATAGGAATATAATCGTATTGCCACTTCAGGATTTAAAACAAGGGGGAAAAGAACATTTTGTACCTTACGCGATTTTTTGCGGTCACCGCTATGCCTACGCCTACGGGACTTCTTGGACTCCTCTTTATCATCTTTTTCAGAGCTTACATCATCAACCATGCTGTGGTGACGTTTCCGGTGCTTTCTTTCCTTATCATTTTCCCTCTTTTTATCCTTCGAGCCATGGCTGTCCATCATATCAACATTTTCACTTTCTGCTTCATCCTTTCTAGATCGGTCCTTTCCCTTCTCTTTTTCGCGTTCTCTCTCTTTTTCCTTCCTTTCTTCCTTTTCTTTCCTTTCCTTCTCCTTCCTCTTCTCTTTCTCCTCTCTTTCTTTCTCTTTCTTTGCCTATAAACAAGTAAAAATTGCATAAATCTTCAGTCCACATTGATGTCATATAGAACTACATTATTTTGCCCCCATTAACGTTGCTTTGAGTATAAAAAAAAAACACTGACAACAAGCAAGCATGGAACTTAAATCATGACATGTTATAGTTGTTAAAAACAGCTGCATGAAAGCTCATTAGTCATATATGAGAACAGCTTTTGCAGCATAATCTTCAATTCGTTAATTAGACACTTGAAATCCATCCATATGCAAACATGTGTGCCTGTTTGTATGTGAATGGGCAGGTGTCAGGACTACAGTTAAAGATAACTATGATTGCTAATTAATAGACATAATATGCAAAAACATCATATTTCTAAAATATAATATGAAAGAAAATTCAAGTACGGAAGAAACAAAATTAAGATACACCAAGGGATGGGAGGGTTGCAGAAGATATATTACTATAAAATCAATGTAACAGATGGCGTGCATGATCTGACCAGAACACGACCTGACAAACCAAGGTTTCGATAGAACAAGTTATCATCCCTGAACTGACCTGATTAGCCAACAAAGAAATCAAGCTGGGCCCAGATTTAGGTCGACCTGACTTGACTATGGCTCAACCAAATTATTTATACTGTATATCTGTTATATATATATATATATATATATATATATATATATATAGATAGAGAGAGAGAGAGAGAGAGAGAGAGAACATGTAAATGTCTTAAAAATATCAGTTATCAACATCATTTATACTCTACTGGCCAAGGGGTCAGGGAACCAAGGTTTATTGGAACCCAAGGGCGCGGCACTTTGGAAAAATCAGGAGCATAAATGTACACTTATGTAGATACATATATAGAAATGCACATTACACACGCATGCATATGTACATACATGCATTTAAGCTTGCATGCATGCATGTATGCAGACATCATATATATATAAATATATATAAATATATATAAAATATATATATATATATAATTAGCCTGTGAAATAGTTATATTGCTTATGCAAATGCACATTTCTGCTGAAAATTTTGGACATAAGACAATTCGATTATATTATAAATTTAAAATAAAATGGTTAATGGGTTGCCAAACTGAAAGAGCTGAAGAGTTTTTTTGGACTGGAGTCCACATGCAGTAGAAACTGGAGAAAGATTAGATTCCTAGGCACAAGAATGACAAGGAGTTCGAGTGACAATAGGTGAAGGATTAGGAAGTGTGTTTTGACATTAAAAGTAGGGATACTCTTCTATGCATAGTCAGCGGGACCATCCCAAACCACCCGGTTCGAGGCATACCGAGTCATAATGATGGCGAAGCAGAACGGTTCCGACAACCAAAACGAGAAACCGGCGACGAAGGGAGAGAAGAAAGAAATATCGGAAAAGAGAGCAAGGGAGGGAGGGAGAGGGAGAGGGAGAGGGAGAGAGGGTGGCGGCCGGACGGCGGAGGGCCGAGGCGCCGCGCGAAGGGGCAAAGGACGGGCTCCGCCTCCGGTTCCTCTATTTCGTCTGAAACAGGAGTCCTAGAGGGGGCCCTTTATTATTTTCGAAATTTTTAAGTGAAGTCGGCAAACTCCTTGCCGGCTTCAAAGGGTTTGACAACTTCACTTAAGAAATTCAAAAATAAAAAAGGACCCCCTCTAGGACCCCTATATGTAACGAAACAAGAAAGCCGGAGGCGGAGACCCTCCTCCGCCCCTCCGGGCAGCTCCCTAGCCCTCCGCCGGATGTCCGCCACCCTCCTCTCATCCTCCCTCTCTCACCCTTCTCGCTCTCTTTTTCTCTCCCGTTCTCCCTCCCCCGCCTCGTCTACTATGTTGGGACAGGCCCAGCACAGGGGCGTACCAACCCATGCCACCGGAAAATCGGACCAGGCCCCAGTTTTGACACATCAATCCTTGCTTCTATGAACAAATTTAACTAGGGTTATTATCGACATTAAAAAGCAAATACTCTTCTATGAACGAATGTAACTAGGGTATTATGGGCATTAAAAAGATGGAAAAATTTTAAACCACAATGACCAACATAGTCGACACACCACACAAAACACCCACACCATCGCATGCGCCCACAAAAAAATAGGGAGAGATAGTGAAAGCAGCAGGTTGTAACAGACAATTCCATCAGAGGGGGGGGGGGAGTGGGGGACCACCGATCATCCTCACTTTATCTCTTCCCCTCTTGGTCATGCTTCTCTAGCCATAAGAAATAGGGGATGGTTTCTATGGCCAAACAGGCACAACCAAGAGAAGAAGGAGAAGGGGAAAAAGAATAGGAGGAAGAAATAAGATGAGCCCATCTTCTAAAGAAGGGTAAAGGGAATTTCTTAGCTGTAGTCGTCATCCCAGAAGGTGACCATTTTAGACTGCCTTTTTCATCACTTCGGCCCACCTCTTTTGCCTTTCTAAATTGACAATACTTTTTCTATCCCTTGGCTACTCAAGTCTAAAACTCGATCTAATCCTCTAATGCATAATGTAGATAAGGTGCTCTTTTCGCACCCAGCCTTTTTCTTGAGGCACATGAAAGGCATGCCTTTTGAGGTCCTACACGGACTCGCTCGCCTCGGCAGTCAAGGTGCCAAGGTGGCAACCAAGTGTGCCTTGCACTTTAGAAACCCATAGATAACATTTACTAACCCAAAACCACACCCAACCCGATTCCAAAACTTAGACGCTAGCAGGTTTCCAACTCAAATATTGTGCATCTTGTGGTTGGCAAATCTTGCCAAGCTGACAGGTTTTTGGGTCATGTTGGGGTCAGGTATTAGGATGCCTAGGCCAACTTCGCGTAGACCCAGCCTGACCAGAACCACACCCATTAAGGTTATACAGTGCATGTTTGCAAATAGCTTGATACAGTAAGATGTGAAATCAAACCGCAAACATACTATGTTCATGTGTATACTTTCACACCAAACATTTTCCAATCATATGATTGAATAAAAGCATTAACAATGATAAAATCTAATTTTTCACTGTGATGACACATTATGGTAACAGAAATGTGCTGCATCTCAGGTCATGAACTTATAATCAAAAGTGAAGCCTTTCATAACCTAGGAAAGCTCTAGAATTGTACACATAGAATCAAGTAAATATGAAAACCACGAAAAACAGAAAACCTTGGGTACCTTTTCCTCTTCTCTTTTACGCTCCTTCTCTTTCAGCTTTTCTTGCAAGTGGGCTACATGTTCTTCAAAAATCTCTTTTACAAAGTTCTCATCACCAATGGACCTAAAAAAGCATGAATCAATTGCTTAAGAAAACCAGATACTCAAAGAATAGATTAGCCATAAATTTTCAGGTCGTCTAGCCATATTTTCGCATACCTGTACTCTTGGGTGTCTTCAAACAGTGATTTGCAGTCCTCCCATCTAGATGAAGCAGTTATTTCCTATAAAAAAAAAAAGACCAAACAGTTATAAATAACATATATCCATAAATATATCTGCATCAACAATGTGCCAGAAATTTCACAACTGTCAACCAATGCTTCATACATCTCTTAGGAGCATGCTCTCAGAATACCTTAATTGAGTAAAGCAGGTCAGAAAAATTATCTGCAAGACGTTGGCGCTTCTTAGCCTCCTTCTCCTCCTTCTCCCTAAGCCTTTCCAGTAACTCATCAAAAACAAGCTACAAATTGGGGTAAACCACAAATCAGGTCTATACTATAGAGAAAAAAGCAAATTGCCTAATTAACAGGTTCTTGATGTTCTGAGCACAAGACGGCAGATCCACAAAAAAATTTACAAATCAAATTTAATTTTTAATTGACATGAACAGAAAATGAAAAAATAACAAATGAATTGTTGACACATGCATAACGACTTCAACATGCATTTCAGTTACCTGGTATTTCTAGGATTTCATGGTATGTTTTTGTGCATTTGGCAGTGGGTAGGAGGCCATTTGTGTAAGTGTTTTCTTCCTTTTTTTTCCTTATCTTTTTTTTGTGGGTGTGTTTTTTTTGGGACAAGATGACTTTTAGTAGGGAATGGTACTTATAGATTAAAAGTGGAATCGTGATCATGAAAAGGACTTATGACAGTACTTTGAAACATCATAGAAGACATTACGTAGGTTAGAATCTAAAAAATCAATAAGATTACTATTGAACCTTTAAAATTTTCAAGACTCTTAACAGCAACAAGTAATATCTTTGCCAGCACTGATCATGGGCCAAGCTTGGGTACAGAAAATGTCAAATTTTAAATAGGCCCAACCCGAAGCCTAACTAAAAATGAATATAGTTTAGGCCCGAGATCCACCCCATGATCAGCTCTAATCTTTACAACAAGCAAATTCGTAAGTTTTCTATCTCAACAGAGGAACAAGAAAAGGAAATTTCAATGAACAAGGCAAACTGTTTTGAAAACCTAACACACTTTGAATGGCAGGGAAAGGATTAATTTTAAACAGACTCTATTATGGGGAAGTTATGGTTTCTATGGGAAAGTTCCGAGTCAACAGAAGATGTATAAATTATACACAGGTATAGTTTTAACTATGTACAAATACATAGAGAGAATACACACAAACAAATACAATCTAACAAAAGTTTCAAAATCTAAGAAAAAGATGCTCCGAGAATCACCTTTTTATATGAACATATTTTTAGTCAACCCTTCACCTCCTTCTTATTAACTTAACTACAATATTCCTATTCCAACATTCATACTTTCATTAATCTCCTTTCTTTGTCTTTTCATATGTTCATATTTCTCCCTTTATTTCCATCTTAGAAGATCAACTGAAATTTGAGACAAGAGTGCCCACATTTTCCTTCGGAGCTTTAGAGAGTTAGAAGGGGATTGACAGACAGCAGGATAGTGTTCGTAAGGAGGTTAGACAATTAGGGCCTGGAGATATACATAATGGAGAAGCAAAATGATTGAGAATAGAGCAAGAAAGATGTCTAATGATAAAAGCTAAGGAGATCTGAGATAGTCAACGGAGGAACAAATAAATGTTCTTAAAGGACTACTTTCGTTAATCACAAACAGAAAATTAGAGCTGAAGGAAGAAACTGTACAAGGAGGCCTTCTTCTGCACACCAATGTGGATAAATGTCCCGCCCACCTTAAAAAAAGGCAAAAAGAAAAAAAAAAGATGACAGGACATAAATATGGAAAGTTTACCTTCATGTTTGTCTCTGATATTCCTTGTAGGCTGTCATCACCCGAAGTAGCAGCCTTGAAATCTTCAAATGTCCATGAAGATGCCAAAGCAATCTGGATATAAGAATTTCACCATTACAGCAATGCATTTTATTGTAAGACACAGAAGCAAGAGAGAGAGAGAGAGAGCTATCAATCACCTTTCGGATCTTAATTGCTTCTTTGATCTGGGCCTTGTCCTCATGGTACTGCAGAAAATGGAGCATAAAATGATCAGAAAAACAGCTTAAAATCAACTTCAGAATTAAAGTTGGAACATTCATATAATCAGCATTCTCCAACAGCAAAGAAGTAATCAGGTCTAGGTTTTCCACTCATTTGTTGGAAGACAAAAGAAAAGCTTACATGATACCTTGGCAGAGGCCTCTACAGAAATATCACTGATCATCTTATAAGAATTAATACAGCAACTGTGACAAAAATTTAACCCTCACAATTTGGCCCATGTCTAGCATTCAAATATAACATTCCAGTACTACAGAGACTGGAAAAGTGGTATGCACTTCACAAGCATAATAATCAGTACATGTTTGTAGATTAAACATAAATAAAAAAATAAAATCCAGCTTAAATTCTACCCTTTAATCTACATAATAATAATAATAAATCAACATTAAGTTAATTCACATAATTAAGCAGCTTAGGCAGGATTGGCCTTGCATAACACCTAAGCTAAGTAACTGGTCAAACATAGACAACACCAGTTAGAGAAGTTCCTACCACCCACAATATTATGAAAAAGGCAACCAACAGAGGTTTCTGAAATCTTCTAAGGAGCCATGTATGTGAGATGCTAACAATGTGGATATTGCACTTCCTAAGCTAAATTTTTTCCGCATTATTAAATAAATTGAGATTTTAAAAAACATACCTACAATGATGAAAAAATTATCTATTGGTCAATGACAAGTAGAAAGAAACACTGATCACCTGCTTAAAGCCAAGGCAGACTAAGCAGATGCCTAGTGTCCTAGGCAACAGAAAAATAACAATGTGGATATTGCACTTCCTCAAGCTAAAATTGTTCCGCATTATTAAATAAATTGAGATTTTAAAAAACATACCTACAATGATGAAAAAATTATCTATTGGTCAATGACAAGTAGAAAGAAACACTGATCACCTGCTTAAAGCCAAGGCAGACTAAGCAGATGCCTAGTGTCCTCCTAGTGTCCTAGGCAACAGAAAAATAAACAGGAGAGAAGGCATAATATGAGGAAGAAAAGGAAAAAGGTAAGGTCCCCGGTGGGTGAAGTGGGGAGCGGGCATGGGGTTGCAAGTATTAAATATTGAAGGGGTAAAGAAAAGACAGTGGGGAAGAAACAAAAGGGGAGCAAGAAAAAAAAATAAAGAGGGATACATGAACGAGGAAGAAGAAAACTCGATCAAATCAAACAAACTAAATTTCTAAATAACATCTCGATTAGAAATTAAACAAACCAAGCTTCAGCCAGCAAGACAGATTCAAAATTAATTTCAAGTTGAACCAAGTCAAGTTCAGCTAGTTAAAGCTTGAATACACACAAAGATTGCAAAAAGATGCACAAATATAATATATATGTGTGCTAGGGTAGACCTAAGAGCGAATTATGACACCTGAAATTTAGATTACTTATTAGGTAACAGGCAGTCATATAGTACACAATTAGCATAGTCCCCCAACATTCATTTTAATTTAATCATGCCACCCATTGAAAGCTCCCCAAAATATGATTTAAATGTCAAACAGAGAATAACATGAACCTAAGTTGACTTGAATCATTAGGCAAATGGAAATCAGTTAGTATAGATGCAGCATATTCCTCTGAAATTCTCTTCAATTAAATTACAAAAAAAAAAAAGCAATTCAACTATAATTCACAAACCATCAAAAACTTTCCAAAGCTTACCTCCCACTTCATTATTGACCTTTATTAATTAATGCATGCCTAATACACTCAACAGGCAAGGCATAATTTTCAAATGGATAATGACAAACCAACCTGCTTGTCAAGTTCCTCTGCAACGTCCTCAAACAGATCTTTTGGTGTTGAACCTGATGTGTTTGATGATACTGCTATGTAAGGTGGCAAATCCTTCACCTGCAAAACAACAATTACATTATAACATATGGACATAGAAAGTTAGATAACATTCCAAATGAACAACAATCTCATGAAAGCATACCACAATTTTTAAGTTACCTGCATACAGTAATCGCGCCAGTGAGTTTTAGCTGTAAGAATTCCAGCAGCAACATGTTCTTCCATTAATTTGCGGAACTCATCACGGTTTTTGCGCTCCAGCCGTCTTAATTGCTCCTGTATGTTCAATTGATGAATGATATATAAGCATACTACAAAAATCAGTTCACAAGTTATGACAAGGAAAACATTAATGCACCTTCTGTATCTTCCGCTGTTCCTCCTCTTCCTTTTCCAGATCATGTATGTACTCCTGCAATAAATTGACATGCTTGAGAGCATGGAAGATAAGAAAAGCACCTCCCAAGGTAACAAAATGATGAGAAAAGCTTACCTGGAAGATCTCCAAACGATCAATTTTTTCAAGTCGAGAACATCTTTCGTCATCCTCCAGTCGATCTTGAACTTTCCTCCATTGGGTGTTTGCCTAAAGATACAGGGAAAATAATAAGTAACCATATTCTAAAGCAGAATGACCATGTTTGTATCCTTATTATGGCACTTAGTTTGGAACAGTACCTTAATAAAGTCACAAGATTCAAGAAAAGTTCTATACTCCATTATATTTCGTTTATGCTCCTCGGCAGCCTTCGCTCTTTCCTGCAGCGGTATCCACATTACAGTAAAATTATGGAACAAGAAGTGTGCTAGAAATACTTAATGAAAGGTTATGTAAACGTCAATAATGATAAAGAAATAACAAGCTGAAAGAAAAATCAAGAATAAATTCAAAGATATGACATCCCAAAGGAAGCCAAGAACTAAAAGGCCATAGGCTTTATAAGTCTAACTTCCTTGCTCAAGCTATAGGCTTCATCAAACTGTTAGAGGCAAAGGCATTAATGATGTGTTCAAACATCCATCTGCAGATAATATTACAATACTCCAACCTAAAGAAGACATCAAAACTACTAAGATATATTAGAAGGAAAGCACATTTTAATATAATAAGATATCAAAAACAAAAACACAAAGCACGATTCAATTTCCATGCCATTTCACTATGTGAATGAAGAAACTAAACATTGGTTAAGAAAAACTAGCAGCTCAACGCATTTCTCTTGAAAAAAATAAGCAGCTCAATGTAATAGAATGAATAATTAAACAAGCCTGAATTTGAATAATGCTTTGTGAATGGAAGCTTGCCATGTGTTAAAGTATAAATTTTACAATCAGTCCTTAAAAACAATTATTTTAGGTAACTTTTCCGTGCTTTTGAATTCAAGACTTGGTTTTTGTTTTTCAAGTCTGGTATTAAAATTCTAAGTTCACATGTCAAAATCAGGGGTTTCTCTGTAATGTCTATCATACATATTAAATTTAAATTAAATGTTATGTTTTTGAACCTTACAGTGAATTCCAACCATAGGCATTGTTTCCGAAGTCTGATATGTAAGCTGCAATGCAGATGTATAGACCATAATAAGATCCAAATTTTATATTTCACAACTGTTTTAGATAAATTCAATGCCTGACAAATGAGGATTGACAAAGTCAGGGCCAAAAAGTTGGGATAAGGCTTGACAGCTACTGTTATCAAATAAACACATTTTGCTTTGTGCCGGAGCAATATAAATATCTCACATCAATAAAAGGTCTAGATGCAGAATTAACATCAGAGTAGGAGCACCAAGAATATCAGCAACAAAAACAAGAAACTAATTATATATATTTGGTTTGTCCAAAAAATAATTAATCTTGAGTCTAGGAAACAGAATACATTTCACAATTCTAGAAGAACAAGAAATCAGGACCACATGAAAAAAAAATCCGGCAAGCTCTGACCTTTTTCTGGAGATCCACCAAATAGCTTTCAAATAGATCCTCACGATCTCTTGCCCGCTCAACAGCATGAAACCGTTCATCATTCTCAAACATGGTCACGGCTTTACTGAATGGATATAATCAAGTACTAAGTAATAATGACGTAAGACTTCATAAAGGCACATAGGCAATCCTAGCTCAGAGAGCTAGTTTCTAAGTTCAAATTCGAGCAGGTCTTTGTAACGAATATGATTTAGACTTTTAACTAGTTCTTTTCTTGTGTACATAAAAACAAGCACAGAAATAGAGAACAGACCTCCACCGGGTTGACGAAGTTAATTCTTTGCATTCCTGCATAAGATACAATTAAAAATTATTAATCTTATGGAGAAACTACTATGTGGACCTTCTTAAAGAAAAAAAATGTAACATACTTCCAACATTCTGGTGAAGTCTTCTCGTGCTTTCTTTTGTTTAATGCGCCTTTCCTCAGCTTCCTGTTTTTTCCTTTGTCCCAAGTACTGAGATAAAATGAAGATGAGATTAACTAACAAGAGCAAAAATATAAATAACTCGTAGATAACGTGTCTTCACTAAGTACTGAAGAATGAAAACCAATCCTACGATGTGCCTACAGCCACCTGTTAAGTCAAATTTAAGTTCAGATAAGAGAATAATTTATCTGTGAACTCACCTCATTAAATGCTTGTTTCCTCTCACCAAGGGTCTTTAACGCACCATATCTCTTGTCATTGATAATAACTCTCATTGCCTAAAAAGTTTCAAGCAATATCATATAACTGTGTAAAGGTCAAAAAAATGCCCACATTATTAATTCAGGAAAAAGATACCTGCTCCCAAGTCCAATCAGATTCAACATTTGCAGATTCCAGTAGGGCTTTGAATGCAGCTTTTGCCTCCTGAAAGAAACACCAAGCATATCAGAAACAAGAAAGAGAAACCAGCTGATGTGCAACCAATTACGATACCTGCTTATTAGAATAAACCAAAGGTTCTTCATCAATTGTTTTCTCCTCCAATGGAGTGACATTGACTCTTCCAGTAACTGGCATGGCCTTTTTAGCTTCCTACAACAAATTCACCAACACAAATGCCTATAAATAGACATCAAACTAAAAATAGCTGCTATGCTGATTGTATTCAACAGTAACAACGCAAAGTTCAACAACTATTAAGAGCACGATCCAAAATTCTACAGAGCTCGCCTAACACAACTACAGGAACAATAACCAGAAAGTAACTCAATATATTCTTCTTTAATGTAGCCTACATTATTATTAGGTAAAAGTTCTGCAAAAACACCAGAACATCGCTCTGTTTAAGTAATAATCACAAAAAAGAGTAGCCCATCCAAAGCTCAAACATTTGAATTCGAGTTTCAGTCATACCCACCGAGTTTGGTTTCCATAGGATTTGGTAGGTTTAATTATGAGTTTCAGAAGTGATGATGGAAAAAAAAAGGTGGCAGCACAGGAGCGTGAGGTGGCGTAGGGACAGATGTGGTAGAGATGGATACAGTTGTGGTGAGGTGCCAGCAATAGGAGGAAAGTAGACAGAGAGAGGATGTGAAGGCAGAGTGGTAGTAAGCAGGGTACCTGATTTGGGTACAGAATCAAGCAGTGATGGTTCTGCATGCAGCAAATGTGAGGAAGCAAAGGAGGCAAGGGTAGGCTAAGGGGCAAACAGAAAGTGTTTTGACATATATATTATGCATTAACATTCAATAATATCATACATTAATATTATATATAAAGTGCTCGCCAAATTATATAGTACTGAGTACACAATATATATATTTATTAAGTTTTCAGGCAAGTAAGGCCAGGATAATTTTGGTGAGCACAAGCTGAACTGAAAAAACAATCAAGCATGAAAACTTAACCCTGGCACACCTAAAACAAGGAAATCCATGGCTAGGACAACCAAATGACTGGGCCAGGAGGGTCAGGTGATCAATTTCCAGGTCAAACTCCTTGCTACAACAGGAGAACCCAAACTTAATGCCCATTCAGACTACCAGGCCCAAGAAATTAGATCATTTAGTTGATCCTGATGGGCTCGTTTGGGAACCCATACCTAGCTCTAATTCACAAGGCATATGGATATTCCAGCAACCAACCAAAGTTATATGGCCGCTAAGTTGATGCTGGAGGTGCTCCACAAACTTTATAACATGACTAGTTAGAGCTTCAACTAATCAGCAAACAAGGTGGTGCAACACCTCCCCTCAGCTCAGAAACCCGACACTCAAGGTTATTGATCTTCTTGCATATGTGTACTTCTCACTTTCACCCACTCAATGTTCCTGCTTTTTACCTACATTTTTCGACTATTATCATGCACCATAAAGTAACATAAGTAATCATGGGAAGTACATTACACTCAACAAAATGATCAAGGTAGAAAGTGGGACTAATGAAAGGAAACCCAACCAACAAGGCAGGTAAAATGGATACAAGTCTCCACAGGGAAAGAATCGCAGATCACACCCCAAAAAAATAGTCGATTTGTCCAGGCATTGGTGTCATGGATATTCCATTCCATTGAAACTGCCATATGTAACACCCAGTCCATCTAGGTGTCATTAGACAGCTCAAACTTCACTCAATTGTTAGCCGACCTAACTCAAGTTTCGCTCATCCTTGAAACAAGCCCAAGCTAGCAAGCTCAAAATTAGCTCTAGGTGAGTGTCGAGCATACACAAGCTGTTCACAAGCTTAAGTGGTGAACAAGCAAGCAAGAGGAAAAAGAGTGAGGATGAAGGAGAGACGAGAAGGGAGATAGTCTAGAGCAACAGTAGTAAAATATAGATCAAGACTTCATTCAGTTCCCTTTTACCCCACAGAAACCCTCCCAAGTTGAAGCTGTAGCCAACAACCTACAAACCCATCTGCCTCCTTCACCATAAATCATTCCCAGTGCCTGCCCATTAATTTTATTCCTAGACCTAGGACAATCGTGCATGGACATCCACTGGACCCATCTGTCTTGCAAGTTGTCACTTCTCCCTTGGAAGCAACTAGGCTTTGGGAAGAGGAAAAGGAGAAAGGAGTTAGAAGCTATATCATGCTATGGGTGAAGTCTGCATGTCAATAATCCTCTAAAAGATAGGACTTCTATTTGAATTGAGATAAGGCTAGCTCAAAGATTTGTCCCAGTCACTAGACCTTGATCCAACATCTAAAAACATTAGCATGTTCCAGCTATTAGACATAGACCCATATTAATTATAGTTACTAAGTGCTTGTATCAATTATAGCTATAAAGCTAACTAAATACAGAACTGAATTGTCATTTTAGATAGCAAATTATATTATATTTCCAAAAAAATCAAGCCGAACACAAGCAAGCTCAATTTGTCTACATTTCTAGCTCAAATTCTAGGCTCAGGCCTGGTTTATTCACTAATTGAGCAAACCCTCTTAAGAGTCAACTTTCAAGCCAAACTGCTCATGAACAGCTTTTTCATGTGACAGTCCTAAGTGTCAATGTGTCATCAAGGTGTTGAAGATTCAAAAGCACTTATCATCACCATCTCTTCAAGAGTAATGGGAAAAGCAGAATCTGTGAATGCATAATAAAATAATAGAAGGATTGTCAGTATCAGAAATTTCTTTTTGCCACATGTCCGTCCTTAGCAATCAAACAAATAGAAGCTAGGAAACCATAATACACGAATAACTATAGTACCAAGCTAAAGGGGAAAGTTATTGCTAGAATTGTTTGTTAAATACATAAATATATAAAATACTGAACTTAACTAACCAATAAATCATTGTTGAATTTAGGATGAAAGTAGATGCTAGTTCTTTCTACCACAAACCAAAACTAAATATGCAACAAAATACAAGTAATGAAACACCACCATGACAAAAGTTTAATATTACAGAAGTGACAAATCAGAACACATGAAAGAACTCAATCAGGAAGTTACAAACCAATCATACCTCCAAATCCTGAGCAGAAGCACCATCAGGCACACTTGCAGTATTTAGGAGAGATGAGCTGTCATGATTACTCCTGAAAATAAATTGAGAGTAATGGAAGATTGGCTACTTTCAACTACAAAAACAAAGGATAAAAGAAACCAATGCATCCATAGCAACCCATTAAACCATACTTAGTGTTAGATGATGCAGATTCTATTGCAACAGTAGATACCACCGTATTAGCAGAAACAGGTGCAGGTAATGGAGTTACAGTTGTCTGAAGATTTGATGAGCCAATTGTGTTTGGAATTCCCAAGGAGGAACTTGACGAGATTCCAGCTGATGGTACAACAGATGGTGATACCGAAGCCATCACAGCTGGTGGTGTAATTGAGTTGACTGCCACTGGAACTGAGCTTGATACTACTGCAGATGTTGTTCCAGGAGTCACAGAGTCTGTTGTGGCAGAAGGGATCTCTCCAGACGAAACAGTTGGAGCAACTGGGGCAACGGAAGCTGTTCCAGTTTCTGTATGTGCCTGCTGAGCTGCAGCCCTTAATGCTTGTTCACGAGCTAACTGAATAATAAATGCATTTAATCAGAATTGAACTGAAAAGGTGATATAAGCACAAGAGAGCAGCGAGGCTGATCATATTCAAACCTTGAGCTCATCAGGAATTATCCATTTTGATATCTTTGTGACCTTGTTATAATAGTATCTGTACAATATTCAGAACACAGAAAAGATTGACTGTTAAACAACACATCTGCAGGATTTCAAACTACATCATGCATTGGCAAAAAAATTAAACAATAATAAGGACAGGGCAGTCCCAGTTTGCTTGGTGGAATGGAATGCAGCACCTCCCACCCCATCCCGATACCTGGGGTGGGGGGATGTCCCAGGATGCACCGATCAAGATCCTAGAATGATCGCAGGACGGTCCACTCCCAACATTTGGGACAGTACCCCGTCCCAGTATCCTATGGGACATCCCAGAGGGATTTAAAACCATGGCTAAAAGTACAAGAAAATTACTTACGTTCGTCCATCTGAAGTGCTGAACTCCTTCCAATCAGTCGAGGCATCAGCCCTCTGTGCAGGTGAAAAGGTTAAATAAGCACAAAGAAGAGTACTGAATGTATCTGATAAAAAGCAAGTACTAATAAAAAAGTGCGTATCAAGGACTAAAGCGCATCCAAAGTGACTAACAAAAGATCTTTTATTCATCTTAGCAAAATTCCAGCATGGCATCTTACACAAATTCATATCAGAATTTTTGGATAAGCAATCATTGTGTAGTAAATTTTTATGTACCACAATATGCAGCTGCAAACAATACCATCCTTTCACTGGAATTAGTAATTTATCCAGCTCAGGGTTAAATTAGAATTTCAGTATTGTAGCACTCTGCTAGTGACATGCAATAACAATAAAAACCAAAGCTTCATCTAAATTGATTATAGCCAAAATATAGCTGCAGTGATTCATCTACCTGCACAGTAACTATGCCACCTTAATCATGTCAAATTGCAGTCAACTAAAGGCATATAAATTGGCAAACCATATTTGTATCCCTTGCAATTCTTTCAATTCTACAAAATCAACAATGTAACATAGATGTGAATGTCTCATAAGTTTTTTTCATATACAAAGTAAGAAAAAGTAAAAGCCAACAATATGACAATATTCTCTCATTTCTCACAGGTAGCACAAAATATGTGATATTCTTCAAGACTTTTGAGGAACTTGTATTCAATCTAGAACTCTTGATAATGAATCTCGCTCCCTTGCAACTTGTCTACCTCTTGCCCAGTTCAATTGGGAAAAAGGCAGCTATACACTTGAGGAAAATAAAGAAAACTTACCTTTAGATAATGAATCATACTTAGAATCTGATTGAGGCTCCCATTCATCAAAAAAATAAACTTACATTTGTATACATGAATACTGCAACCTTTAAGGTAAAGGTAACCGCTAATGTCATTCAATCAGAAGGTGAGAGATTATAAAGAGATAAAGATTGCCAACAAACAAAAGAAGGAAATAAAATACAACTTGTTATTTCTTAGCCTATCATGTCCACTATAATTTGTATACAGATTGACAATGTCAGGGTTCAGATCCTGCAGTAAAAAATTCTCAACCCTTAACTAATCAAACTATGATCAATACAGCAGATCCCATATAGCCCTTATAAGCTTTCACTGACAGCGTTTGGAGTTAAAGCTTCAGTAAAAAGACTTCATAGCGTGACTTTCAGCAAGAGGAGCTATAGAATAAAAGAAAGTCATGTAACCACCAATATTAAGAAGTAAATAAATCCACAATGCACCCATAATTACAGTACTAAGCTACAAAAAGAAGCTAATAGAAATATAAATATATGCTAAGTGATCATGAAGTTCTACCCCCAAAAAATGCATTATCAAGTGACTAACATTTTGTTTAAACTGGAGACAACATGCTTATGCATGTACAGTAACACAATTCAATGCAACATGACTTGATCGTGGAAAATACTTTTCTTCACAATAAACTGCAAGCAGAAAGCCTCAACAAGAGATGCGCAGCAATCTCAAAGGCAACAGATGAACAGATAATAATAAATACAGTGTAACTTAATCTGAACAAGAAATATTGCAATGAACATTCAACACATAACATGTCATACCTCTCCTGTGACTATATAAATCATGTACCTGTGAGCAACCTTAAGAAACTATTGGTGTCAAATGAATCAGCATTAAGCAAATCCAAATTATGCTATTACAAAGATCACCATTATAAACCGAACAGGAAAAATAATTTTTCATGATCAAAAGGTGCCCGGAGTAAAATTCAAAATATAAATTCAGATATATCATAAGCAAGGGATAAAATGCGACATGTGTCACAGAGAACTTGACATGTCCTGAAATCCCAGCTCATAATGGAAAGCAAAAATTTTACACAACATTTAGACATTTAAATGAGACTGGAATTAATGCTGAGGTAGTTAAATTTTGAATTGCAATCTGCTATGTCAGTTACATAAATAAAGAACTCATGAATTGTAGCATAATGTCTACATCTTAACAAAATCAAATTTTCAGATAGAAGCTTCAGTATCTGTGGCAAGTCAGTGTCATTTTACCCAATACCTGTGTTCATCATCAGTACCAATCTTGCCCATGCAATTCAAAGTAAATTAAGTATGCGATAGTGTAAGTGAGAAATAAAGATAGTTGAAATAACTTATTGTGATTGAAATCAAGTCACTGATCGTACTATTACAAATGGTTTTGAAATTAATTAGGCATGTCAGCTACATCAAAATATTTAACATACAGATGCAAGTATAGGTATTTATACATGCACATGATCATCATATATGCCTGCAATGTTGCATGTGTATTTTAAGAATTTTACCGTATCAAATGAATTTATCTGTGCTATTATGCAAATGCACAGTTTCTAAAACAATCCACAATTTATGAAAAGCATGGGAAGAACTATTTATTGGAATTTCTATTGCTCATGCCAACTAAAGATTTCATCGGGTTGATAGTTCAGCACATGACAACTTTTAAGTCTTAACAGCAGTTGAAAGCAAAAAAAAATCATGCCAAATTATCTAAACATGGAAATGCATCATGTTTTGTTACTCCATGTTTTCAACAGATCACAAATCACACCCACCACTAGCATTACAAAAAGAGGGGGAAGCCCCTTGATTTAAGAAAGGTAAATAGCAATCATTGCCTGCCTTGAGAAAACTGAAACCCCGTCTTCATAATGACCACATAGAGCAGTCATTTTTTGCTCCAGACGTGCCAAAAGACATCTACAAACCAGTAGAAGAACATGCAAAGAAACAGAGAATATACATAAAACAAATTTGATCAACACTAGTACAGTTTACAACTGTCAGCATTCATGAAAGCAACCATAACAGCAACCACTTGTATGATCACAAAAAGGAAGTAGAATCATAGTATGAAGACATTCAATAATGTGACTCACCTCGATAGGCGTCATCAACTCAAGGGGCTTCTCCCAGCTAGATTGTCTAGTCTTCTTATTGTAGTAATATCTAAATAATTAAATGTTGTAGCTGATCAGAACACAAATAATTGGCCAACACAACAGACAAAACTTAAGATTCAAATGAGTTGGCGAACGATGCAGAAATTACATTAGGGATTGTATACACTTATAACAAAACCAAAAGCCACAGACGACAGAGATCTGGAAACACTCTAAGCAAAAGAATGCAGAGTATGGATGTTCAGTAAACATATACCTTTTTCCATCAACAGATGTGTGCTCTTGCCAATCAGAAGAGACCTGTTCAGAAGACCTAGGTTGTGCATTTGTTGTCTGGATTTTTTTTCAAAAGGACAAAAGGAAGATATGAGCAAGAAAGGTCCATGACAAATATGATTTGGGATGAACATTTTTCTCGCAAAGTAAATAACGCTACGTTCAGTTCACAACAATCAAAAAGAATCAGAATGGGAAATGGAAGGACATGGGAATGGAAGGCAAAGAATGGGGATCACAATTTCTATTCCAGTGTTTGGATGAGAATGAAAGGAATGAAAGGAAAAGGAATATCAATTCAATTCTAATCTTTAAATTAGCTAGTTATGCATTAGAATGTACCCAATGTAATATTATTTGCTTTACATTTTTTTATATTTTGTTTCATTTTATTTTAATTAATAATTTTAATTTCTATTCATTTCTATATTTTTCTGATTATTAGAATTTATATTTTTTATACTATTTATTTTAAGTTTTCTAGTTTTATTAATTGAGGCTTTTGTTTTGTTAGTATTTAACATTTTGTTTTTATTTTTGTATTTTTTATATTTTTATGTTTATTAATCCTGTTTTTAATTCATTTTGTATTTTATTTAACAAGTTTTCTTATACTTATATAACTAATAAGGTATGCCATTACTCTTTATGTTTCTTTTCTTTTTTATGCTTTACTTTTTTATTTTTATATTATTAATTGATTTTCTAATAGTTATCTAATAGATTTTTTTATTCAAAACTATTTAATAATTTATTTTAATATTTATAAATTGCAAAATGCTCATTTGTTAGCATACTAGATAGTAAACCTCTAAGTAATAATTGATATAATGTTACATATATAGGATAAATGTTACTTGATTTTTTTAATTTTTAATGAAATTACACTTTTTAATTAATATTAAATTATTTATTTTATACTTTATATTATTATTACAAATAATTAACTCATATCAAATATATTGTTTGTTGCTATTTTAAATCATAATATCACTAATTAACCTATTTCAAGAAATATGATTCATTCCCATTCAATGATTACTCCTCCCCTGTAAGAGCAATCATCATTCTTTAATTGAAGTAATTATGATTCCAAAGAAAATGTGATTTCTGAATTTATTGCCATATTAGACATTTGAATGGGGCCAAAGCTAGAATTCCCATTCCATTCAAACGTCCATTCCAGTGAACCAAATATAGTCTCAAAAAAGTACAGAAGATTCTCACAGCAGCTGTGCCCACTGCAGCCCCCGTAGCTGAAGATTGTGGTGCAGCCTGCACCAGAGGTGTAACAAGAGGTACATTCTGAGTCCCAGGTGCAGACCACGGTTGTCCCATCGCAGGTGTAATGGGTGCTTGCATCTGGGATGCTGGTTGATACTGGGATGGGTTATTAAGAGTATTTGGTGGCTGGCAATAAGATGTTGCAAACTGCAGTCATGTATTAGCACGCCGTCACATAACCAAACTAACAGAAGCGGAAAAAAGGGGAGGAAAATATGTTAGTAGCTACTAAAAAATATAGATAAGAGAGATCTTACTGTATAAGATGAAGAAAGGGGCATTCCTATGCCACCTAAATTAGGCAGATGACTGTTTTGCATCTGAGGATTTTGCTGGGGCTGCAGTGACCCAGATGTCATGGGCCTACTTGGCTGACCATATGGCATTGGAATTGCTTGTGAAGAAGGTGGTGCTGGCGGACCTGATCTTGGCAGATGCTGTGCAGGTTGAGGAAAATGGTGCATTTGAGTCTGACCAGAAGGTATTCCAATATTTGAACCAGGAACACCTTGCCCAACAGGTCGGAATTGCTGAGAAGCTGCTGGGATGAACTGATGTGTTTGCTGAGCCGGAACCACAGGTCTGAACTGCAACATCCACATAATCACATGCTTTATAAAGGGAATCAAGCAATAACAACATATCTGAAATTCCAGCAGAGAAATAAATTCTCACCTGCATAGACATTGGGGGACCAAAATTTTGAGGTGGACCTGTGGACCCCACCACTGCAGGCCTAAGGGGCTTTTACAAAAAAAAAAAAATAACACATTATATTCAAGCAATGGCAAAAAGAATAACAAAGAAAAATCAAACAAATTCATTCAGATTAACAGGACAGTACACCATAAAATGGCAAAAGGATGTTGTCGAGTTATATATGCTACCTGTGCCCCAGAAGACTGCGGATTGCTGGCCATTCCCAACAGAGATTTAAGCGGCAGCAAACACTAAAATAGCGGTAAGACTAATATCAATAGTAGATACGAATAACTGGATTGGATTAAAATGAAAAGGCAGTAAAGGATCCAAATCTCTGAGGACCCTGACAAACTTTCAAAATCTATAAAAAAAATACAAATAAATGCATCTAGGGCAGCATCTGTCAGTGAAATAAGCTCAGTTTCATGTTCATTCAGAAGCAATATAATCATTCGGTTGACTTTGGTTTCTTCTGAAGTTTTCTAAATTCCTTACCAATGAACAATGAGAAAATGCATACAGTATTACTTTGTGTCCCACCTGTCAATTTTCTAGCACACAAGCAACATTTGGGTTATTAAAATTTCATCAAGGATATTATGAATGTCGACAGGACTAAATTTATATGGCCTGATCAACCATCCCTAGTCTCATCAAGGACATTATGAATGTTAGCAAGACCTAATTGTAAATGGCCTGATAAACCCTCCCTACTCAACCTTCTTACATGCCACCCTGATAATCTCCGTCAAAAAGAAATACTTAACCAGTATATACTATCTCATCACATAAAAACCTCATTTCTAGAAAAAAATGCTATTTAAAAGGACCCAAAAAAATAGTCACTATAATGTAATTGTTCATGTGATATTTACTCAAGCATGTCTAAATGATAACAAAGTAATGACATTGTCATTCAACATCATTACACCATTCAACAAAATAATTATGCGTACTGCTATTGCAGAAGAAGCAATGCTGATACCATTATAGTAAAGGACAGCAGGAGATCTATGTCCCTATATCTGATAAGATAAGTAGGTAACAGGGATGAATATTAAAAATATATAGGATACAAAAATCCCTCTTAGGGAACAAAACATGATTTAAGAGGCTTGTCTCCTACCGTCCTTAGAAAATAGAGACAAGGATCTTTCAGGAAGTTTATAAATGCATTCGTGATTCATGATGCCGCTAAAAAATTTACCAACTAAAGATGACTTAATATGCCAAAAAATTTAGAATAGTCTTGCACATTATGTTCATTATAAATAGGCACACTTGTTTATATGTGTAGATAGATGCACCTGCAATGTAAAGATAATTCTTTGTTCTTCAATAAATTTCTAGCCTTTCAAAGCAAACAAGGCAGCAGCTGACATAAAATAACCCTGATGGTCTTGTTGATGAATACTGCATTAGCCCACAAAGCCCGATGCTCTGATAATCCAAAAGAGAATTTTGAAGGAATAACCACTTGGGGTTATTATATAAAAAACCTAAACAATTAACTCACTTCCTCTAGTTTACACCCTTGCACCTACGTTTCTTGTTACACATGGCTTTCATAATATGTAGGTAAATATTGTTATTTTCCTTAATAAAAAACGATAGTGAAAAAGCAATTGACTGAAATGTAGATTTTAAGAGAAAACAAGGTGTTGGGAAAGAAAAAGAACAGCAAATGGTTTACAGTACACCCACCTTACAGTAACACGCATGTCCCAACTCATATGACCGTTAAAATTTTGAATAGCCAAAAGTTGCAACTTACAGTGTCTTATCAGGAACAATTTTTCAGTTGACTTTAGTGATCCTTCATGTTTGATTTTGATACCAAAACTAAAATAAAAAATGTTCATTCGATCATAATACTTTTTTAAGTCATGGCCGGATGGTTAAGGTTGGCTAGATAACTAGTTTAATATCAGCACTGATATGTATGACTATAAGAACGAAATAAGACATGGATCGTACAATTTTTTCATACAGAGAGATAGAAGTTGAAGTTAAAAAATCAGAATCCGATACTCCCAAGTCCATGCAAATAAACAAGAGGTTGAGGGAAAGAGCTTACCCTTCACCCAGAGAAAGGCACTGCCATTCATGGATTCCGTAGACAGAAATGCGCTGAGGGAAATGTTGGTTTTGCCCTGATACAGCAGGAGACAAATGCAAAGTTCCAACTTCGATGCAAGATCAATAAAAGCCCTAAACCCTAAACAAAGGTGAAATTTTAAAATAGGGGAGGGGGAAAACCAAAACCCTATCTGACCCTCTCTACTCAACACCTAAACCCTAAACAAAGGTGGAAATTTAAATAGGAGAGGGGGAAAACCTAAACCCTATCTGACCCTCCCTACTCAAGAATCACGTATGCTATTAGGGATCTTGTAAGCAAAAGGCTCCAATCTTGATGCCTGAGGGCATTAGAAAACAAGCCTCCTGATATAATTTGAAGCCTACAACGAATTATGCTTGGTCTTGAAAAACCCTAGCAAACCGACAATCGAATGCTTGGATCCAATAATCACCGGATTCTAAAGAAAAATTAACAAAATTGGGCCACAGCGCTTTGAACACGCCTCATCGCCCTAAAACTGAAGAGAAAGAAGCCCTGATCCGATCGTTCAACAAAGAAACAAAACTTTCTAGGGCTCTCCTGATGTCGAGTACCGACATCGAGAAAGAGGGGAGGGGGCAGAGAGGGGAAACAAGGGGGAAATACCTGAACTCGCTCAGAATCGGGGGGGAGACGACGCTGCGGCGATGCCCGAAAGGAGAGAAAAACGGCCACTTTTCCCGTTCTCGCCCGCTCCTTCTCTTCTCCTCGCTGTCTCTTCCTCGGTCGCTCCGCTCGCTCTCTCCCCTCGTGAACCGATCAGGGAGGGCTTGGTCTGCCGCTGGAGTGCGAACAATGCGAAGGAGGCTGCGCCCGCGTTGCCGCCTTTTATAGCGAAGAGGCGTGCGCTGTCTTCTGTTTTTTTCCGTTCGATCTCGATCCAACGTCTCAGGAGCTGCACGGGGCGGTCGGTGTTGGTCCGGGTGGCTTCGGCAGCAAACGATCCCAACCCAAACCGCCACCGCCAGTGAGCGGTCGGGTATGTCCATTCATGCTGCCGAAGTTCCAAATTCTGGTCACCTTCTTGAGTCGACGATGCTCCAACGTCGCCTAAATGTCTGCCATTGTCGTGGGCTGCTCAGCTTCGACGTGGTACAACTTGATAGGCTTTGTTCCTGCATGTATTTGCCTCTCTCAATGCTTGCGCTTGGTTTCCTTCGGAATGTGACGTAAGAGCAAAAAGAAATTGTCATTTGATCTTTTGATTTGGTTGCGCACACAAGGTTGTGTGGTGTCATTGGATATTTTTAACGGCAATCTAACAATCTTAGCTCACCTTTGATCATTATTGGAGCATAGAATGTAAAATCGATTTGGTGATACGATGATTATAGAGACCTAATTAGGTATGATGGGTTTCATTAGATTTGCAATTGTTGACAATACCATAGATAGGCAGGCTAATATTTTAGTTTTGTCGTTCATGCAATTCTAGATTTGAAGATCCTTTCCAGAAAAAATCTAGAATGAAAAACATTTTAGGGGGTCTTTGTAATGTCGAAAAGCTGGTATTATGCAAGTTGACGCGGATGATTTAAGTTTTACTATTACTTTCATAGTGATGAAAATTGGCCGAACATTGTGATTTTAGCTTGTGAATTATAATAATAGAATTTCGGTCTCTCTCGATCTCCTTATATTGGTTACAATAATACGTATAGAGATGGATTGGATAAGATTAAGTTAAATTTTAGCCAAGAAACTATCTGTTATGGTATGTCCTAGATCGATCGAATCGGTCTTGATTGCTTATCGAGATTGCAATTATTGAACCAAATATGCTACTGAGTAAAAAATTGCATCTCAGATCTAACAAACACAAACTGATAAACATGTTTTTGTATCTCAAATATTAAACTAACATTAAAATTGTCAGTCTCTCAATTGGCCAAATCATCTAAGCCAAAAATCATCTTAATAAGATCCCATGATCAAGAACCATAGTTCCTCTTTTAGCAATAAAGAGTCTAAGTTAACAAAACAAATCTTTTCAGAACCCAAGCTCCTTGCCTAATTTTGGTGGTTTGCTCTAGAATGTGTTGAAATATGCAAATCTTTTTCAAATCTACCAGGAGATAAAAGAGGTCAAGATAATAAGAGGCAAGAGATCATTATTGGACTTGCTACTTAGTGATAGCAGCGAGGGGGATCTAGGGCTAGCAGATTTTGTAGAGAGGGGATGAAATGGCAACCGAAGCCTTGTATTTAAAGTTGAGGCGGCTTTAGTGCAACCATGAAGCAAAATGAGGAGACCATCTACACTTGGGGGGGGGGGGGGGGGGGGCGCAGTCTTTTTTATGTTAAGCTAAATATTATACATGCATGATGACCCAAAAAGACATGAATTAGGTCATTGCTCCAACTTGAAATCAACTTGCAGAAAAAATTCAGGGCTTCATTGTAAGATTCACAACCACACAACTGAAACATATCAAATCAAGTTGATGGGTCAAGTTAAATGATGTAAGCAAACACTTCTTAGCAGAAGTTTAAATGAACCGAGTTGCCTAGCAACCCCCCAAGATGCTCATGAATAACTTTGTTTCTTAAATGTTGAAATATCTCAAATCATTGGTAATTTATCTATTCAAAATGGTATGTTATTGCTCATGAGAATAACTCAAATTATATTTAAAGGATCCTAAATATGCTCCACATATTTTGCGTAGAATATCTCATAGGGATTTCAAGAGATGCCAATATAGAGTCTTAAGCTCGAATAAAGGCAAGAAACCAATCGGCTAATGGAGCAAACAAAGAGGGAAAAAATGTCAAACAAATAGTACCACAAATATGAATTATTCTTAGGAAATCATCTTTTAAAAAGATTAATATGAATATTTTGAAGTTTTTGAAGAATAGAAACTAGAAAGATAGGTGAACTTGCCTAGCTTAAAGGTGTGCTAAATACTTTCCTATAGCAAGATTGATTCTCTTGTGCGGATGGCCGATAAAGATGCTCCCATGTACAACGGATCTCAATTCTTTTCGAATAATCTCTTAAACACGACCAATTTATTAAATAGAGCAAAGATTCAAATCTAAACCTGACCAATTTATTAAACATGTAATCAAGCCAATCCACATAATTCATTTACTAAATAGGTCGAATTAGGTTAAACAATTTAAGTAAGTATTCAACAAGTTAAATATATTTAGACAAATTAAATAGGTTAACAGGTCAAGTTAAACAAGATAAAAATAAGTTGAGTAGATTTTAAATGGGTTAAATAGGTTAGATCATGATTCTTTTCAATTATCAAACAAGTTGAAATGGTCTAGATGAGTCAAAAGTCTAAACCTAAACCTAACTTATTTGATAAATGGGTCTAGGCACGTCACCCATTTATGTCAAACTCGAACCTACTTAAAACGGGTTGCTTACATGTCCGTTTAATGGATCAAATCATAAATTGCCAGCTCTACCTCCAACCGCAGCACGAGCATACTATGATAGAAACCCATAATCTTCTTAATCACTATAAATACATTTACTATTTGACCCCCTCATCTTTTAGCTATTTGCACAAACACCTCCTTTCCTGAAAAAGTCTCAATTAGACCTTCAAATTTTAATTTGTGTAATGCTGCTCTTCCATCCATCTATGATGTCAACTAGCTAGTAACTTAAGTCAGCACATGACTATTATAAGCCCATGTTGATAAAAGTTTCTTCCAAAAATATCATTTACTAAAATTTTTCTTTTCGAGAAGTAGAGATTGGTCCAAAGCCCCTGCCCTAAACCGTTAACCACAACATCCATACAACAAGAAATCACAACAAACAAAGTAGGGTACCTAATCTCAAGCTGGAAATCAAGCATAAGCCTATAATTTTTGTGCTCATTGGAGATAGTCTCTCCTTACTTCTCTATCTTTAATAGCAGTCACTTTATCGGCAACTGCCTTCCCACTTGACATTGGCTCCTCTAGCTGGATAATTGGTCAAGTTTATCTAAATTTTGTATTATTTTTGTGTTATAACTCAAAATGTGGAACTTAAACCCCAAAATTTATTTCTCAAAACTTTATAAAATACATCAACATATGATAATTAGTTGTTTGAAATCAAATACTGTAAAAATTGGAACTTATAATTCTAGATATTATTTCTTGTTTCATACATAAGATCTGAAATATAGATTTCCAGCTCTACTCCTTTTTATTTTTACGAAACATGAAACTTATTTGTGACATTTAAAATTAAATAACCTTTTTACAATTTTTACCATACCTGAAATATGAAAATAAACTTTATTTATTTTAAATTTTAGAACTTTAATCATTTTATTATAAAGTTTTTTTTTGTACATAGCCTCCTAAATATTGAAATTTGCGTGAATACTATTTTAAAATTGATATTTGCATGTATATCCTCATCAAATACTTGTTTTGTATATATATCCTTCTTTTTTTTGTATATCTATCCATATCATCCAACATCATTAAGAAGTTAGCGGTTTAAAATTAAAATGACGAAAATACCCTTAGTAGGTAAGCATGCAAAAAGAAATGTTTATAAAGGTATACATGCAAATAACAATTTTGGAGAGTATTCATAAAATTTTATATATTTAGAAGGGTATATATGCAAAAAAAAAATTCTTGAATTTTTGCATAGATACGTCCTTTCTAAATATTAGAATTTGCATGAATGCCCTCCAAAATGATATTTACGTATATGCCCTTCTAAATATTTGAAGTTTCTCAATGATTTTGTTTGGATATGATTGATATTGTTCTTCCACCCACGAGCATAGCAGTAGTATGAAAAATATTCTAATGTGTCTTTAAGAGATTCTAATCCTTTTCTATATTCTAATACATGTCTTTATAAACGTATCTATAATAATAAATATTATAAGCTATATTTCGATGAAATAAGATATAGAGGTTGTTATAAATAAAGAAAAATAAAGTAAAATAATTTCATAATTAGTAAAAAAACTTTCATAACTCTTTTTGTTATCTAATTGTCAATTTCAATATTTTTCTTAAGCAATATTTTTATGAAAAACATTGAGGAGCGGGCATTAGATAAATTCGAGTGTTAAAACAGGTTAAAATAGAAAAAACAAAATTAAATTTTTTTGTATGTAAATCCTCCTAAATATGTGAAATTGCATGAATACCTTCGCAAAGTATTATTTGCATATATAGCCTAATAAATGTTTCTTTTTGCATATCTACCCACTAAGGATATTTCAATTATTTTTAATTTTAAGCCGCTAATTTTTTGACAGCGTTAGATGGTGCAGGCATATATATAAGAAAAAAATAAAAAATATCCATGTAAAATGAGTATTTTACAAGGGTATACATACAAATATCAATTTTAGAAGGATATTCATAAAATTTCAATATTTAGGAGGATATGTATATAAAAAACCCTTAATTATATCTTCACCGTCAAATTTAATTATTCTTTATAGGATTTTCATTATCTTTCAATACATTAAAACTAGAAATCTCTCTTGTTTATTTCTTGATTTAAGTACAAAATTATTTTCTCTAAAAATTTATTACTTTTATGTTCACTAAATATCTAAACCCTACAAGTTCTTGCATCCTAGATCATGTCAAGTCAATGTAAGATATATGAGTAGTTTTTTATATATAATAAATTAGCTTAACTTTACAAAATAAAGTTCCGGATATGAGAATAGGTTACTGTTAAAAAATTCAAATATAGGTTGGTACATATATTATCGATGGTGTAGGGCATACTTACTTGACTTGGTTGTTATTGATATGATGTGGGGGCTTAGTATAGTTTATCCCATGTCAACATGATCCTAGTATTATGTAGATTTTAATGCTAGAATATATATGAATGTAAGAGTATATTATACAATACTAGAAAGCTATAATTATAAAATTCAATAAGAAGATCGAGAATCCTGTCAAATAATGTTTATAATTAATAGAGAATGTACCTTTTAAATCACCAACAATGATAATTAAAAGTGTTATATATTATGTTTTATTAATTTTGACAAAAATAGTGTCATGTGTGCATAAATAATAACATTAAAATTGTACTAATCCTATGAAGAACAAGCAAAATTAATGAAATAAGAAAATTAGATATCTTATACAATTTTAAAACTTTTCAAAATGTAAATAATTAAAGTATTAGCATACTACTCGATAATGACTATATCAACTCTTGATTTGATCTAGTCTTGAGCATGTAACTATATTTCACCAATATAGAGTGAGAGTAGAGAAAGAGGAAGAGAAAGCACATCTTAGAATAGGATATAAGGTCCTTAGAGAAGCAGGAACAAAAACATGCACTATATTCGAAATGTAAAGCAATGAAGGATTTGTCTAAGATTTTTACCAAGATAGATGTAGGAGAAACATACTAGTAGACATATTGAAGAATACTAACAAAGAGGGTAAGATATAGTGAGAGAGGGAGAGAGAAAATAGAGAGAGTTTGTCCTAGCAAAGAGAGAGCTAAAGAAGAGAGTATAACTAGACTAAGAGAGAATGATCTGATCAAGATAACATGGTTTACCAAGCTATTCAAGAGAAAGGTCAAGCATCTCACATGTATCTACCCCCTAGATGCATTTTTTTAGCTTATCGTGATCAGTTTCCTATCTTGTTTTAGCTGGACAAAGAAAACTATAATTTTGGATATATATATATATATATATATATATATGGGAAGGATGATCCTTGTCGCATGCTTCAAAAGAAAAAGGATTATTTTAGCAAAGGAAAAATGTACGAAACCAAATTGCTTTTTCTTGCGGAGGATATTATGTAGTAATGATTTTCTATTTTGCAAAATCTATCCTATAAACTGTTTTTGATATTTTATATTTTATAAAAAAAATTGGTTTGTAGGGAGATGCAACCACAAACTAGTTTCTTTTGGCAATAAGAAAATTTATTGTCATTATTTGCTATTCTCGAATAACGACAAGCTATTTTAGTAGGTATGTCTTATCTAGTTCTAAAATATTCCATCTAATGTGAGGCAAAAATGATCCACAATTTTCTTTATATTTGATTGCAAAATAGTTGTTATCTCCTTTATAGAGTTCCTTAGAAGTGCAAACCTCAAGTTCATTGATATCCTTATCATCATTTTATTGAACGGGTTGAGCTACGGTCGAATAGATGGTAGACATGAGTATACCCATATGCGATGATAAATTTGATCGTGATTATCCTCCTATGTATGGTAACATTTTTTTAATTTTTTAATACAACGGTAATTCACACCGTATGTGCATGAGTACACCCATAAGGGTCAAAAAAAAAGAAGACGACTAAGGGAGGAAGGAGTAGACTCAAGACTCTCCTAATAAAACTCTCCTAAATGGTGCGCAACGAACAAGACAACTCAGTCAGCAACACTGTTTGTCTTTCGATAAATATGAGTGGCCCAAACAGATACGAGGCCTCCCATGAGCTCATATATATCTCGTAGTAATGGGTGCATGTCAATACAACTGTGCCTGTCAGCACTCTCCCGAATCTAACCGATCATCATGGTCGCGTCACCTTTAAGATAGATATACTCTCCTCCCAGAGCAAGCCTGATATAGATAATGCCCCTCAAGCAGCTCTCAGCTTTGTGCCACTGACAGACTCATCGAGGATATGCCATCCCCCGGCTGCCCCAAGCCTAGACTCATGATCCCTAATCACATAAACCACTCCTCCTCAACCTCCCTCTCTAAAGATATTGTCACCAAAGTTACCCTTGAGGAAGACAAGGGGTGGGGGTTCCCAGGAGACAAGAATGGTCCTAGGCACTACACGAGCTAAATGGAAACCCTAAATATCCCTGGTCAACCCTTGTAAGGTTTTAGAAGTAGTACTGGTAACCTCTACTGCATAAAGTAAACCACTGTCTGCCATGGTCCTCGGGTGCACATTCCTATCCTCAGAGATCCGGATATTCTGTCCAGCCATATGTGATAGGCCACATAGTTACATCTAATGCCTCACTCCATAGTGCTAGGTCATCGTCGAGACTCTTTCAGATGACCTAGAAAGTTCTCTATCAAAGTCACACCCTACGGTGAATTTGCAACACAGCCCCAAACCTGAGATGTACGAAGGCAACCAAAGAGTATATGACTGATGGTCTCCTCCACACCAGGGCATCCCTCACATGCTAAAGTGACCCACACCCCCTCTTTGCCAGCACATCTCTGGTTGGTAAGCAATCCTATGCCACCTTCTAAAGGAGGGCGACACGGGGGTGGATATGCATCCTCCAAATCCACCTTCTGTTAATCCGTTGGGCTGATCCCTCACTGACCAAGATTTGTAGGTCTCAGGCACTCACCCTTGTCCCCCCCAACGGCACTCCAAACTCTCTCATCCATGGTCTCCCCAGTGAGTAACGGCATCAAGATTCTCTTTGCCAACTGCTCTCCAAAGACTCGACGGATGCGGTTCTCATCCCATCTTATCTCCTTGGGTACGAACAAGTCGCATACTTTGCTCCCTGCCTGGCAACCCGGGTCAAACGTAGTAGGCCACCGTTCGAGAGGCTGTTTTTTGACACCCAACTATCTTCTAGGGCAATAATAGCCTGATCGTCCCCAATAGCCCATTTGATCAATGGAAACACCATCAGAGCACGAGCACATATTTTTCTCCAGAGGAAGGAGCAACGACGTCCAGTGCGAAAGATAGACCCAGCCACCCGCTCCCCGTACTTTGCCCTCATCAATGTGCATTAGAGACTCTCAGGTTCCAGAAGGTACCTAGCCATGTGTCTGGTCGCCATAATCTTCCACCTATAAATCAGAGACCGAATGCCCAATCCCCTACAGCTAGTTGGCTGACATAACACATCATAAGCGAGCAGGTAGATACTGCGCCCTCTACGCCCCCCCTTCGCATGCTCTAGATGAAGCTCCTGAACATCCACTCCAAAGACCTCAGAGGTGCCACTGGCATAATAGTATTTGACAGCAGATAAACTGGGATCAAGCTGAGAACCGACCTGACAAGGGTAACTCTGCCTATCATCGATAAAGTGCTCGCCTGTCGTCTCTCCAATCTGTGCTTGGTACTCTACTCAATAGATGAACAGTCACCTCGTCGTAGACATCGTCCAATAATCAAAACTCCAAGATATCTCAAGGTGCTCCCCAGCTCGCCCACACCCAGGATCTCCATGATGGTCTCTTTCAGTCGTTTCTTAGTCTTCGAGCTAAAACAAATTGCTCTGGACTGATGAGCTTAAGCAAAATACTTCTTACTCTCCTCACCAAAATCTTTGTTACCACCTTATATAATGTGGTGCACAGACTGATCGGATGGTAGTGACTTGACTCTATGACATTCTGTCTTTTCAAAACCAGGATGATGAAGGTCCACTTCCACTCACGGAGCATACTCGCCAAGATGAAGAACTGATGAACAACCTCAGATACATCCTGCCTAACAATGTGCCAGTATCTCTTAAAGAATACTGGGAAAAGCCATTCGATCGGCCTTTGTCCTCAGTTAGCGACTAGAGGGCCTCCTGGGCCTCCAAGATTGATAACAGCATGATCAGCTCTATATTCTTCTCCTCATACACCCTCATCATCGGTGCAAGCTTAGAGGATGAGCCCCTGCCACCTCACATGTCCGTCCACCTAAAGTTTGAAGAACTACTCTAACACACTCTTGATAGTTCCAAGGTCCTCTGTCATCTGCCTACAGCCCTCTCTGATGCTGCTGATTCTATTCCTCTGTTGGTGAATAATTGTCGATTGGTGGAAGAATCTGGTATTTCAGTCCTCCTCTATAACCCACTGAATCCTCGATTTCTATCTTCATAAAATCTTCTGTTGCTAAAGAAGTGAGTGATGCATGGCCAACTAAGCCTTGAGTTCACCCTGCTCCTCATCTGTGAGGCCCCCCCTCTACTCCTTCCAATCCTGGAGGTTAGCATTTAATGCTTTAATCTCCTCAACCTTTCTGAAAATGTTTTCCACCTCTTCTCGGTTCCACTTTCGCAGTCGATACTTGGTCAGCTCCAACTTTCAGGTCACCCTATATATAGCATTTTTCCGCACAGATATCTGCCAAGCCTCCCGCACCACCTCCCAAGACCGGGGGTAGGAAAGCCAAATCTTCTTAAAGCGAAAAGGACTAAAATAAGGGCACATAGTTGAGGCACTTACTGGGATAGGGCAATAGTCCAATGCTATCCAAGGTAGATGGCTCACCTGATAGTCCGACCGGTGCTGAATCCATTCCGCCATAGCGAACATTCGGTCAATCCACTCTCAGTCTCTCGCTCGGCCCAGCATGTTGTTGCACCAAATAAATCTGGTCCCAGTGAACCCCAGCCGACCAAGCCATTCATTGTGATGAACTCTTAGAACTCCCTAACTTCAATCTTGTGGTGAACACCTTGCCCTCTTATTTCTCTTGAGGCTTATCAATACAATTAAAGTCACTTGCAACTACTGTTGGAAATTTTTACTGTACCAAGCTGGCTATCTCGCCCCCAAAGCACCCTTTTTTCCTATAATCAGTGCTAGTGTAAACTGCAGAAAGGATCCATTGAGGCCCATTATCTTCTAATATTACCATAATGATTTGTTGATTACACTTATGGAAGATATCAAGGTTATAATTCTCTTATCTCCATGTCACAATAATACCATCGGACAACACATGTGACTCCACCGCATATAACCCTCAAGACCTTAGTAGACCCCACCTGTTCTGGAGCAAACTACTCCCCGACAACCGTGTTTTAAAGAGCACACAAACTTCTGGATCATGCATGTGCACTAATCTGCGAAAGGCTGAGCAAAAGGATGGCTTCCCAACCCTCCGACAATTCCATAACAAAATCTTCATTCATCACATTAGAAGGGCTGGCCACCATCCTCGAGCCCCACTGCCTTTGCCTCCTTGGCCACCATCTCTTTCGAGTCCTGCCTTTCCACCAGCCCCTAAAGGGCTAACTTCAGCTGCACCAGCACTTTTCCGTGGGCTGCCTGACTCAAACTTACCCCAGCCAAGCTGGAAGTTTCAATCTCTTTAGAGCTCCCTCTACTGCTCATGCCCCTGCCGCCACATCTCCACCCACCCTCAGATGCCTACGACCCATCCTTCCTCCGCCCCGCGTGTGGCATCACCAGATCCTCATCGTCAGCCTCCACAATGATGCTACCCAGCTTAATCGATGCTTCCCGTTGCACCACCATAGGGTCGATTCCCAATTGCTATGTGGACGCTCTTCTGAGCCCCTTTGCTTGGACCCGCCTCCAACCCCCGCCTTAGCCCTGCTTGTCTGAGAAGGAGGGCTTCTGCTCTCGCCACCATGGCCCATGCCCTCTGCGGCCGCCTGGCTCCGCCTCTGGTAGCCAACACTCCATCTTGGGTCTCGATCGGCCCTCGATCATCGTCCGGACACTCTCGCCACTATCAGCCGACTCTCCACCAACCACTTTCTTGCCTCCACTAGGTCCTACCTCCACCACCGTAGGAGAGGATGGAGGGCTTCGAGTCTATGGATGGTCGCACTCCCCCTTCCTCCCTTCTTGAGTCGAGCCTCCATCCTCCGAAGAAGAGGTTCGAGACACTGACCCTGAGGGCCTGGACTGATCTCTATGGTCTCGTCCTTCATGCAGGCTCCATATGGACCCCGACAACCCAACCCACTTACTGAACCCTCGCCCCCCACATGGCCAATGGGCTGGCGCACTTGGCCAAACCCAACCTCCATTGGCCCGTCCTCCGTTTGGGCTCTGGGCGGGCTCCTAACCTATTTTAGCGGGCCAAGCCCAGCGCCCGCCTCCCCCATGGCCACGTCGCACTAGGCCGCTTCAGCCCAACCCGATAGCCCCAAAGCCTGCGCTCGGTCCGATAGGCCCGAAGCCTATGCCCGATCTAAGCCGCTGCACTGACTTGCCCCCAACTCAGAGCCAGGAGCACCCATCCTCACCTCATCTCGTGATGTGGCCAAGTCGCCAACCGAGACACCCTTCACCGGTGACCTTCTCTGCGCCACCTTTAAGGGCTTCTGCCATCCATCTGAGTTTGGTGGCGACTCGGGCGAACTCGGTCTGACCCTCGGGGAACTTGGTCTGGAATAACTCAATGATGGGCCCAAAGTCTATTTAGGGGTGGATGCGGCTGTCCTCTCAGCCGTAGCCCAACTTTGGTCGCCTTCGGTTGCCTGATTTGGTTAGTGGCCAGCCACAGCCCGAAAATTGGCCGACAGCCCTGACCGAACCCCTCTCCCCCCGGCTTCGAAGGGGTCTCCACGAACATTGGCACAGGAGAAGCCTTGTGCCCATCCTTCTCCGTCGACACCGACGAAAGGGGAGGAAACCGACAATGCTCAATTCGGGCGCATCTGAAATAGATCGCCGACAGGTTTTCATAAATGAAAGCTTGTTAGAAGTTCATCACCTCCCCCTTGATGAAGATCCTCGGCTTGAGTAGCTTGAGAGCATCCACTTCTACCTCAAACCTGGCATACCCTAGTTTTCGAAGTTAATTGGTGAACCCGTTGGGCCAGCGGCCGACCGACCGCCGCCGCAATATTCTAGATCGAATCTTTTTCCCAGTACTCTAGTAGGAGGGAGAGGAACCGTATCCACACCACTACTCAATTCAGCGACTTGACGCTTAAGACAAAATCCGGCATCTATTGCTCCATGGCCAAATGTTGGCCATCCACCAACCACGAGTCACTGGCGAGCGCTGCATCCTTGTCCCCCTCGCACCTGAAACGGAGGGTCAGGTGCTCCTCCACTATCGTGAACGACTCGACATCGTAGTCGAGCTTCCCCTTGAGCCTCAGTTCCCAGGCGACCCACTCCGTCGGCACTCTTTTCCAAACTTCGGACAATAAGCATCGTAGACGCTTATGCCCTCCAAGCCTTCCCCACCCGCTCTGATGGCAGCTCAAGCATCTCCGTGAAGTGCCTCTGGAAGGTCTCGAGCTCCTCCTCCGTTATGTGATGGCTGGTCCACATTGGTTGACGTGGTGGCGCCTGAGCCACCGTCGATCAAGAGGGTAGCTTCTCCACCCCTCTAGGAGCTGGCCGATCACCACCTACATCCTTCCACTTAGCCTTCCGTTCCTCCTCTGCCATCGCCTCCCCGTCTTCTCCGTACATTCACTCATCTCCGTAGACTACCAAGTGCTCTATGAAAAGTCGCTGAGTCGCACAAAGACTGATGCACTCACCAACCGGTCTTGATTCAAGTCTATTCAGATCCATCCTGGAACCAAACAGGCCAAGAAGTGACTCGCATTTGGGGGTCGGGAGGGTTTATTAGGGGTCAAGCCTGGCCATGCATCTTCAAACGTCACCGATATCGACCTTTAAATCCTGGCCATTCGATAAAACTTCAAAGGTCTAGAATTTCTCAATTATAAGAAAACCCTGAGCTTCGCTCGAGCTCGCTCTCGCGGCCCTCTCCTTCCGTCTCTTCTCTTCATTCCGAGCACCCTTTCATTCCGTTGGACGTCTATTTACCTCCGCTCCCGTTCCCGTTCCCGTTCACTCATCTTCATTGGTTTGGGCCGCTGGTTAAGTAGCCTGCGGTCGCCGCCTCCTGTTTTTCTTCTGCGACGCAATCGGTCGAACGAGAGATGGCCGTAATAACCACCGCCAGTAAAGCCTTCAAGGCGCCATGGGCTCGCCTCCTCTCTCTGCGCTCCCTCTCCCAACTTCCCAACGGCGCCGCAATCCATCTCGCCGCCGCGCGAAGGCCTTCGATCCGGTCCCTCCTTCCCCCCTCAAAAGCCGAGCCCCAGCTCGTCCGTTGCTTCTCGGCCAGTACAGTGATGGGGGACCGGGTGGTCCAGGAGCTGCTGGCCGAGGTGGAGAGGGAGAAGCAGCGAGAGAGAGAGGAGAAGAAGAAAGCTGGGATAGAGGTCGACGAGGAGGAAGAAGAGGAGGACTACATGGGGGTGGGCCCGCTTATAGAGAAGCTGGAGAAGAAGAAGGTCAAGGATCTCGACAATATCGATCAGTTCTGGGCGCCCACCGACTCCGAGAGCGATGACGACGAGCGCTTCTCGCCTGACGAGGTGAAGAAGCGTGCGGAGGAGTTCGAGAAGAAGTGCAAGCGGCATGCGGAGCTGCTCAAGAACTTCGCTGAGGCTGGTACCGGAACAATATCTCCATCATTTGCCCTTCCTTTTCTCTAAGTTTTGGATTTAAATGTTTTATGGACTGTGGAAAGAGTTTGACAGGAAATAGAAATCGTATCACTTGTATACATCCACCTGACCTTTTGAATGGCCCAACTGCTTAGATATTAGTGCTTAGATTCAATAGAGGGTAAGCTGTTGTTTTTTGGGTATGGTGATTACTAGTCTGCTTCTCGCTGTGAAGGGAAGGTGAATAGTTCCAAAGACATGACTTTCGTTTTCCCTTTTCTCGAGAAGCTGAAAATGTAAGTCATCCAAGAATGAGTGTTAAAAGCAGTTCGTAGTTGATTTCTAATATACTGCCTGTTAAGTGAGAGGAGTGAATGATACATGAGGATATTTGGTGCTGAGCCCATGTAGTTGGGACGAGGGTGGATGCTTCCATTTGTTTTTTCTGTTTTCTTTGCTGCAAGTCACTGAATCTTGTGACACTAAAGGTGCAGATAACAAAAGAGAGATGCACTTCCTTTCAGACATCTAACAATACTGAGTGTAGAAATAAAATACAGCAATAGGCTTTTTGTACAAGGGATTTTCATTGACTATGTTTTCAGCACTGGGGGCTTTTTTGGTTTTTAAGGTCTTGAGGTGTTGTCAAAGATAATGGAGAGAGAACTACATGTGATGTTGAGCAAAGGAACAAGCATATGAATGATGCATAGTCCTACCAAATGTTTTCAATTCCTTCTAACCTGCATAATTTCTGGTTGCGTACAAATATTTTCATGTCTTAGTTATTGATTCATAAAAGAACATTTTCATTCTGCATAGTTGTTTCTGTTCACTCTGTAGATATATGTTACTTCCATGTGCTCATGTCTTGCAGATTTCTCAGCTGCACGGTTAAATTGATTGGTTGTAAGCACTTACCATAAAAGTGTTTGATATTCAGATATTGGATTTTGTCTGTTTTCATCAATGTGATCATAATGTCGCAGCTTAGATGCTTAAACTAACTGGTTGCCAACATTCTTTTTGTGAGCATGGTCGATTGTTAATTTGAATTTAGTGGGTTCAAAAATATATGTAGAAGATGTCTAAGGTGAATCATTTGTTAGACAAGGTTTTTATGACTTTATATTACTCCTTTCTGAATCTTTCTGGTTTGCATCATTGTGAAATGAGATGCAGAACATCCCACATTTTGATACTGATTTTAATGTCTCGGATAATTTTAGTTGCCTTCCCTGATTTTTTTCTTTCATTGGGCATAGCTAGTGAATTTTACATCTTCTGATAAAATCTGCTACATCTTCACTGACATTTGAGTTGTGGTAACACATTTACGTCTTTGTATTTCTGAAACAGAAACTCTGGATGAAGCTCATAAATGGATGACAAGAATTGACAAATTTGAGGAGCGATATTTGAAACTGCCATTGGAGTACAGGGTTATCGGTGATTTGATGAATCGCCTGAAGGAGACAACTGAGAGAAAAGACAGATTCATTCTTCTACAGAAGCTAAATCGTGCTGTGAGGCTGATGGAGTGCAAAGAGGCCTATGACCCAAACAATCCTGGAAATTTTGGAGTCATCCAGCGTCAGCATGTTGGTTCTCCCGAGGATGTGGTGGATAATGCTGGATTTGAAAGGGAAAAGCAAATGATTCAAGGGGCCAGTCTTGGAGAAGATGACGAAGATTTCTCTGAAGCAAAAGAGAAGGATGATTTACTATTGGAGAAACTAAATGCCATAGAGAAAAGGATTGAGGAGAAGCTGGCAGAACTGGACCATACATTTGGAAAGAAGGGCAGAGTTCTGGAGGAGGACATCAGAGAGCTGGTAGAGGAGAGAAATTCTTTGACAGAAAAGAAAAGAAGACCTCTCTATCGGAAAGTAAGTGCTGGCATCACTACAAAGCTTATTTCACAAGCTAAACAATTACTTATCTTCCGAGGAGTATGTTTTCTGTATATTTATATTATGACTTTATTTTTTTACCTTGATTTTTAAATTTATTTAAGAAGCTTATAATGATATTTGTAATCAATCCACGGACCATGGTTGCAGATAAGCTGTGCGAAAGTTATGTGCTGTAATTGATCAATATTTTTTGAGGTGTTTAATCTAGGAACTAGATTTGCAGCCATAGAGTGGATTTGAGGCTGTTTTTTAGGAAGTTCTTTTTGGCTTCATGATCTAGGTTGACCAGCTTATCCTTCTGCAGACAAGGGCAAATATACTCAGGGGAAGATCCTTCTGAGAGCATTTACGTATCTGTATAGGTATTCCTCTAGTATTGCCCTTTTCGTGTTTGCTTCTTTATCAACCTAGCTGCATCTGATACCTTCCATATCCCTTTCCTCAAGCCTGGACCGCTACAATCCTCACGAGCAGGCACCCCAATTTTTTGATCCTCCATTTGTCCACCAAGTAATCACTCCCACGCATAATAATATCTTGTCGGTAATGCAAACTCTTTCTCATGGTTAAGACTAAAATCTATTGGCGATATATTAGCATCATCCTTGTGAAGACCAATGACTATTTTTATTTCCTCCCTAAGCAAATCAAAGTCTGTGTCATGTGACTGTTCTGACATTCATAATGAGCACCTATGGACATACCAAGGAGGTGTTTATCATGCCATGTTATTTCTTTATGATGATTTATCCATTTTATTCTTTTTTTTTCAAAAAATCTGTGTATCTCTACTTACGTTGATACTCATCTTATTATTAGTAATACAAAATGGAAAAATGTTACATGTTTGTTTTCTTATACATGTGCCATTTGTAGCATACTATCTTACAAACAGTTTCCTGAAAAGATACATTTGTATGCTAAGTTTGTGGTTCAACTTTGGTTTTTCTTGCTGGGAATTCTACAAGCTGTACCTCATCTTTTGATATACAAGTTAATTTTTTTGTTGATCAATACAGGGCTTTGATGTGAAGGTAATCGATGTAAATCGGACATGCAAAGTTACAAAGGTGATAAATTTCCACTTCACTTGAATCTTTGACTAGAGGTGATTCATTTCTTTGTTAAGTGATATGTTTCTAATTTATCCTATTTCAGGGAGGGCAAGTGGTGAAGTACACTGCATTGCTTGCTACTGGAAACTACCATGGAGTTGTGGGTTTTGCTAAAGCTAAAGCTCCAACAGCTCAGGTTGCTATCCAAAGGGTAAGAGTGTGAAACTTTTCCAGATTGATATAATTATAAATTTTATATGCTAATAGAACTGAGTTTGTTGCTTGTTCAACACGTTAGCTTGTTTCTTCGCAATAAGGTACTGGGTGCTCTTTTGATGGTATATATAACTAAACCTGAAATTGGAATACTTCAATATTGATGGTTTGTCATCTAACGAAGAGAGAAGATGAAAGTACATACATTTAAATCGATTTACCAACAAGACAAAGGAGTCGGTGAAAAAGAAACAACTGGTTATCATTTACCAGAATAAGGTGATTTGGGATTTTGGATATACTTGCCGAGGCTTTGTGACAGATTTTGGAGAGGAAGTACTTTAGTTCCTGTCAGCATTTTTAGCAAAAATGGACAAACCAGAGTTAACTCCTTGACTTTGGTACCTGTCAGCAACCTAATGAAAAATAGAAAATCTGTGAGATCCTGAACAAAAAGCTGAATAAACCGTATAACCTAAAAGATAAATTACTGAATCTCTAGATTAATAATTCTAAGATTGTTGTTATTATGAACATCTCTTGATTGTTATTGTTTATTTGAAGATGTTTTGTCATGTGTCCTACAATCAACAAGGAAGTAACTTAGTGGGTTGCTCTTCTGCAATCCTCTCTGTCTAACCTATTGATATGTATGAAATATAATTAGTGGCTACACGAGAGTTTTGGTGCACACTTTCATATGTACTCAATGCGCATTTAGCATTTCTTTTAGGCAAAGACTTAATAAACAGATCAAAATGTTTTGTCTTGGTAAGTTTCATGATCCATGATTATGTTACTATATTTACAAGGCTCAGATGTAAAATTGAGTAAGGAATTTTGCAAAATTATTAAAATAAAAATACTGCAATGATGTAATAAAAATGTACACATGAACTAAACGAATCAGTTTGAGAGTATGAAGTGAATGATAACTAGTATTGCGGATTTTGAAAATCGGATGGATTCGACTCAATAGTATCTGCATTAAATGTCAAATAGAGGTCTATTGGAATAAAAAGTGGAAGCATGGTTTTAAATATTGCCTAGAATGGGATGGTACAACCAATCCCATACCATTTTGGCCAAAAATCAGTGCCAAGACATTCTTTTGGTCGCCTAAACATGTTAAGTCCGGGCATCCAGGTTGGATGGGGTCAATACCAGCTGGTACCAATAAGTACAGACCATGGTTTGGCCCGTATTGATGCATGCAGGCACCACCGAATTCCGTGTTTGATTTGACTAGTAGCATGGTTGTCCTGATAGAAGGGCATTTTTTTAAAAGAATTTGTAATGGGAGGTCAAGGGGGGCTAGCGAGGCGTCCCAAGATGCCTTTAGGCATCTTGTGAGAGGGTAAGCCTCTCCTTTGCCTAAGCTATGAGAAAAGAGGGAGAGAGAAAAAAGAGAAAGAGGGAAGCAAGAGGAGAGCGGTGGAGGGTCTCAGTAGGGAGAGGACATCGGCGACATGGAGGAAAAGGCTTTTGGATTTGGTAAGGCTCTTCATTCCCCCTCCTTTTTTTCTTTTTGGGATCAAAAAATGGCAACAACAAAAACAATTAGGAAAACTCATTTTCTTAAATTCCTGACGTGTTGTGGGGTGGACAGCACCCTAAAACATGGTTATTTTTTGTTGTATATTTTATTTTCTGAAAATTATTAATATTTTCATATTAGACTATTAATAAAATAAAATAATTGGAAATTGAGTATAAAATTTGTTGCATGCTTGCATCAATAGTTTGCGCATGCTCCAATTTTTTAATCTCAGATTAGACTATCTAGAAAACAAACCCACCAAAAACATAGTTTAAATACTCAAAATACAAAACGAAGTCACCCTAATACCCTTAAAGAATAAAATCTGAAAAAACCTGGAAAGGACTAAGAGTACAACAATTATTTTGGGTATTCCAATACTGGATTGAGACGAAGCCCCATACCATGTATCAGTATAGGATGGACTGATGCCATACTATACTGGTCAAAAAGTGGTATCATCTAGGTATTGGTATATAAAACCTTGGGTGTAAGGATATCAAATTTTTAGGAAGTTAGTGTACCCTATTCCTTAAAGAGGACGCTATTTGGATGGTTGATTTTTGTCCTAGTTATTTGGCTTGGGTAGGTGCCCATTGTTGTATTTTCTTTCGGGGCCTTTGTTTTGTTTTTCACCCCTCCAAATAGGAGAACGAGTTGGTGTACTGAATTCTCGCCCATGAATAGCAAAAAGGAAAATGGGCAACATGATAGATTAGTAGATATCTAGAACAACCTCATTCATTTGCACGTATTCATGCAGGAAAGTAAACAAATATTAGCATAAAATAAAGCCAAAGAAGCCTCATTTACCAAGAATGGTATATGTGCAAGAAATTCATCCAAAAGCACATGTTTCAAGAATCTATTCACCGAATATAAAGACTTGAACTCAAATAATTTTTGGATTTTTGGACAGGTATGTTGGAATTATTTTATGCAAATCATGAATCTCTACATAAGAGGCATTACAATAAACAGTTTAATTGCATTATGTAGGAGATCAAGTTCAGATGAAGAAAGTAGTATATCATACCCGGAATTACAAAGACGAAAGTGTAAGAAGAACTTTCATTGGCTAACTTCTTCTACTCAATTGGTTGCTTCCCATTGGGATGAAAAAAAGGAATTAATGGGTGATAGCCGGAGTCAAGCTAAAGAAGAGAGACAAAGTAAGAAAATCTCTCTTTTATGTTGGATTTCAACTCAAATGAACCTTTTGCTGCAGTGAATTCTGAGAAATGCACTTTTCTCTTGGATTTGGGGGAAAAAGAGAAGAAAGGGGATTTTAGGTCTTTACCTCGAAACCTGCCTATCAGCCTATGGCAACTTCAGTGCTTCAGATCAGTGGATAGATAATCATTCGGTGGTTGGAGCTCCACCGGGTCCTAGAGAGTGATGGTCGTGATAAATTGCCCGGGCTGCCCATAGCAGATCAACCACCAAAAGCCATCTCCTTCCCTGTTCATTTGGGGAGGAGAAGGAGAGTGGGTCGGATCGGGTTGACGAATTGGGTTGAATTTTGGTTTAATCAAAAATTGATCTGGCTGTTTAAGTTTTTTTTTTTTTTTTTTTTGACAATTTTGTCGACCAGGGTTTAGTGTTTGAGATTGTTCATTACGGAAATTTATTGGCCCTTTCATATGAAGTATAAATTTATTATAGTTGGGATCTGCACAAAGGTGGACTTGAATGGTATGTTATAGAGTTGCATGATCTTGCTACAACTTTGAATACTTGGTGTGCATAAAAGGAAGATGATTATGCATTGACCTTATTGACTATACTGCAAATTCTGACTAGTGACTTTCAAGCATTACCACCAATGCTGTCTTAAGATTTATCTGCATGCAACTAACATCTAAACCAATGTTAAGACTTAAAAGAGTGTAATACATTTGGGTTTAGCTAGTCTATTACGATGTTTTGTGTTCCTGCACCTCAGACCTATGGACTATTGTATTTAACAAGAGGGGTGAGACTTTCTTGGCTTGAGCAGGAACACTTTTACTGTGCCTACATACCGAATCAGACAAGTGAATCAATAAACTCTAGCAGCAGTGGTTGAAGTGGTAAAATTCATGAGTGCAATGATCTATAACATATTCAAGGGTACACTGCCTATAAGATACACCCCTACAAGGAGACGCATGTGCTAGTTACGATGAAACATTAATGCTAGCCATGTATCAACTCATATGACGAATGAAAGGTATGTGAAATCGTCAGATAGGAATTTGGGTTATTTGTCGTGCTTTGATAGGTAATATAAGTTAGATGGTGTGAGCCTATACTTACTGTTAAATGATTTGGGTTTTCATGAGCACTAAGTTTGAGGCAATTAAGTGTAGCACTTACGGGGACCATGATTTATAATGCTTTGGTGGAGTTCCCTTCCATGATGTATTTTTGCTGCAAAATTAGATGATATTGTTTCCTTTTGTGTGAAAGGTTGCCTTTGTATGGAAGTATGGTTGCCATGGGAAATTTAATATCTGCTTTTCCTATAATCCTCAGGCATATGAGAAATGCTTCCAGAATCTTCATTACGTGGAGCGATATGAAGGGCATACTATTGCTCATGCAATCCATATGAATTATGAGAAAACCAAGGTGCGCACACACCCAGCTCTTTTCTTGTTTAATTTCTTGCATGTCATTTCGGGTCTGATGTGTTTTAACTTTGTCCCATTTGTGTTGAAACTTCTGTCAGGTATACCTCTGGCCAGGTCCAATGAGAAGTGGGATGTCAGCAGCAAGCAGAACTGTTGAAACTGTCCTGCGTCTGGCTGGTTTCAACAATGTCAAATCAAAGGTTCACTGCTGCTAATGGAAAACTTATGCTTATGTTTCTTTTCCATGGCAGATGATTCTGATGTTGGGTTTTCTTTCAGATCATTGGCTCAAGGAACCCACTTAATGTTGTGAAGGCTCTTTTCAAAGCATTGAATGCTGTAAGTCGAACATTTACTGACATTGATCTCAGAAATTTACCTATCTTATGATTGGTCATCATGTTCAGAACTTCATGTTGCTCGATGTCATCTTTGCCATGCAGATTGAAACTCCGAAGGATGTCCAGGAGAAGTTTGGACGAACTGTTGTTGAAACATACTTGTTATGAAGCAATCACATCGGAGCACTCCATTACAATATAAAAAATTCTTCTGTTTGCAACATTTCTTGGTGTTGCAGGCTACGGGGATATCTCTCCGCAAGCTAAGCCAAATCCTCTTGATATTTTTTAGGTTGTTAGCCATTTTTGCAACCATCCTCTCTTTCCAGTCTATGTACTGAATAATCACAAGCAACTTGCATGTCCGCATAATGTATATGAAGACGAGATAAGATTGGATCATGGTTTTCTAGGCATGACAGACTTTTCGATGAGCATAGTTGAGATCTCACGCAGGTAAATCTGCAAAGATACCCCTATCAATATGTTGTTGATGCATGCTCAATTTTCTTCGTTAAGCTTTTTTAATTTTTATTTTTCTTAACCGTCTGATGGGTGTTGTTTTGCTGGTTCATGAATAGAGATAGAATGATTTTAAGACAATAAAATTATATCATAATAGTAACAAAACGGATCTATAAAAATAGGAGGCTGATATGTACACCAGGTCATTTTTCAGCATCGCTGGAACTCAATTTACATTTTAGGTTTGTTCATCACATCACAAAGACCGGTTTAGTATCCTGAAAAGCATCAGTTCCTATGATATATACATTTAGGGCGGGACTAGAAATGGGATTCATCGTTGCTTTTTCATGGATTCGGTAAGCATTTTTAGGTGTATGAAGTATGAACTTAAAGAAGTAATTTAGTTTTCTCTGATTTTTTTTGGTGTGAATAAAAAAAATTACCTTTCTTCGCACGAATCTACCATCGGTTCATCCACTGGTTGCTTTGAAAACGGCCAGGAGTTCATGGTGGGCCATTAAGCAGCGAATTTGTGAGAGGGAAAGTGTATCTTTTTTTTTTTTTTTTTTTTTGCATTGGCGGGTTCATCATACAATGCGTGTACGAATATATTCAATAAAATCAGAAAACACAAGCTCACGGAGTGTCCGAGGTAACTTCTTCTCTCCTGATCACAAGGTGCTTTGTGAATGGTTAGCCACATAAGCAGTCACCCAGTCGGCCGCCTTGTTGGCCTCTCTAAATACATACTTAACTTGAAAGGCCCCAACATCCCTTGTTATCATCGGATGTCCCGAAGCAAAGGATGATCTAAGCTCACATCTCTCGAACCCTCCTGGATCCAACCGATTATTATGGCTGAGTTGCCCTCCAAGATGACCGAATTGGCCTGTAGCACCCGCCTCGCATGTCAGAGGCCCGCAGGCAGCCCTCAATTCTACCTTGGGGACTGAAGTATCAAATAATTTGCAGCCATCTGCTGCCACTACTCTGGCGTACGGTTCTCGTATGACAAAAGAGAACCCTTGCTCCCTCCTCACTTCCATCCAGGCCATCCATTCCTTCCACTTTTGCCCGTTTCCTTGTTGGTGTGCTTTCGTACACTGTCGTGTCTACTGCCATAACGAACAAACTCTTGTTGCTGTGGTTGCTGTGTGCACTCTAGCAAGCCCCATGCCAATATAACCGCCTTATTATTCCTTAGCTCCATTTTGGCAGATGGATGGAGCAGCACTGAGACCGCACTATGAACAAAGGGAGATTGATCCTGCTAATTAGGGACGATGATGGCCCACCGATTCTACAATAATAACATATGTAACAGAGAAAGATCAAAGTTTCTGCACTCAAAATCATTCTTTATTCTTTCGGAATGGTGATTTTTTAACCCAACAATGTTATGTATAAAAGGTACCTTTGTGTCGAGGAAAAACTTCAAACAGCTCCCTCTTGGAACATATATGCTTGTGATAAGCAAGTTTGATCTTCATAATTATTCTTCATTATATCTTTTTCCTAAATATTGTTTGGTGGATATAAGGCTTATTTCAATTTATATACAATTTATATACCTATTTTATACTTGAAGCATCGATTATGTAAACTTGCTTGGGCTTGCTAATTCTAAGCACCTTCCAGTAGGCGATACATCAATTCCGTCTACTACTACCAAAATTCTATGTGCTATGTGGAATGTTGCATGCAGAATTAGCTAGAAGAGATTATATAGATAATTATTTTTCTTGAAAGATACTCTCGGGTGCTTGTTATTTGTCTATGAAAAAATTCATTCAGCTGTGTATCAACTCCATAATCAACAAATATTTTGTGTTTAGCAAACAATCTTGCGAGTTGCACCAATTTTTTTTTCTTTTCTTGGTGTTGCCAAGAACTATTCTTGTGCACATAACAAGGGCCTCGTTGCCCATTTTTCTCAGTTATTTTAACCTTGAATATTATTTTAATTTAGAAAAAACGCTCTAAACTACTTCACTAAAAAAAAGAATTTTGACCCGAGGGCGACCACTTGCTGAGAAGGAGGGGCTCCGACGAATGTGGCGGGTGGCGGTCCGTCGGCGGGCTGTGTCCTTCGGGGGTCCTGCAAGAAGCCAGTGGCCGGGGTTTCCGACGCCGTCCCTCCGATGCTTAAGTTAGAGAGAGTTATTGAGTGGAGGGAGAGAAATTATCTCCTTCCATTTTTTTCCGAGTCCCCCCTTCCCAAGAGGGAGAGGTTTTCCTTTTATAGAGGAGTACAGGATTACCTATGATGTGACGGGACAAACGAGTTACCGTCATGATTGAGCACGATCGCGTGAGTTAATGCATTGCCGTTGGAGATTAGGCTGGGGTCAATGAGTCGTCGTGGGTGATTGGATGTAGCTGTGTAGGTCAATTGGTTGCCGTGGGGGGCCTGAGGCCCATGGATAGCATGCACATTAATTGTTGAGTGAGCCGGAGATCTGCGGAGGCCATGCGCATTAACTGTTGACAGCGGTGGCAAGGCGTGGTCGAGCCGCAGAAGGATGTGACCGCAGCAGGTAGATGGTGGGGTCGGACTTCCGAGGTCAAGAATGTTGAAGTCGGGTGCCTAGGTCGGACGCCCTGAGGCCGGGCGCCTTCAGATCGGACGCCCTGAGGTCGGGCGCCTTCAGGTCAGACGCCCTGAGGCCGAGCACCTTCAGGTCGGACGCCCTGAGGCCGGGCACCTTTAGTCACGTGCTATCGATGCGTTCACATGCTTCAGGGCGATCCATTTTTTTCCCAATACTACCCCCTAACTTCTGAGTTCGAGCTGCTACGAGCTCGGGTGAGGAAAGTAGTTGTCTTTACTGTACTAGTGGGGCCAGGAAGCTTTAAAATATTTCGGCGTTTCGCGTGCTTCGGGGCATCCTTAATGAGAGGAGACGGGGCGACGCCCTTTTGTTTTTGGAGGTTGCTTCGCGTCGTGGGCTCATGATGCTGCTGCGGGATCTGACTGGACACCGCCTCAATTTCGCTTCTGAGGTGTTGATCCAGGTTGGTATGCCGCTTCGATCTTCGGAGCCGGCACGTATCACGATCTGGACAGAAGGCAGGATCCTGTCTTGCCGATCTGGGCCGTCCAAAAGATCTATATAAACCCTTATTTTAGCCCTAAGGGCTCCTATTTGGCTGCCGTTGTTGTTGCTTCTTCTCCCCTTGTTCTCTGTTGTCCAGTTTCTTCCGGTGGCACTCCGAGGCGTTTTCAGGCGATCATCTTGATCTTTCACCTCCGGGTCGTCGGCGCTTCTGGCGGAAATCTCAGTAGGTGCCTTCCCACTCGTTTGCTTGGAGGGTTTTTGTTCTTTTTTCTTCTTCTTTCTTCTTCTTTTTGGGATGGGTCGTGGTCCGGATGAAGTTGGGTCCACTTTGGGCAAGGAGGAGTTAGAAATGGTCGCCGAGTGGTTTTTTCCTTAGTGCGGCTTTCGTCTTGAACCCGCGGGGTCGGAGGATCGGGTGACGAGGCCTCCTCCAGGTCGTATCGGGGTGTATGTAGAGATACTCTGGGCCGGCCTGCGGTTTTTCCTACACGGGTTCGTGAACGAGCTCCTAGTGACATATCAGCTTGTCCCAGCGCAGCTCGCTCCGAACGCGTGGAGGACCATCGTCGGTTTTCTGTCCCTCTGCCTTGCGCACGGGATACCGATCTCGATCAATGTCTTCCGTCGATGCTTCTTGTTCAAGTCCAATTCGGAAGATGGAGAGTGGCTTTACCTTACCCTTCGGGGCGGTAGGTCACTCTTCCGGGGTGCTCCTACATCCATTCATGGGTGGAAGAAGAAGTTTTTCTTTCTTTCCTCCGAGCGTTCGTGGAGATTTGACCCTAGGTGGGGGCAGGCCCGGCTCAAGACCGCCAACAAGCTCCTGTCCGGAAGGAGGTTCCGGGCACCGATCGTGCGGGCTCGAGCTCTGCGGGGACTTCTGCGGCCCTCGCTTGTCCAGCCCCCGTTTCTCAGCATTCCGGTCGTCAGGTCGTCCGGTTGCGGCACTCGGTCCCCGAGGCGGGGAGCGGTCTAGGGGTCCCGAGCTCGTCTTCACCGAGCCCAGTGAGGCCCTATCTTCCGGGTCCTTCAGGGGATGAGACCCTCCAGGAGAGGAGGCCCTACTGCCCTGAGTGGGTGGTCTTCGAGGGCGACTCGGCTCTTCACGATGCCCAAATAGCGCGTCAAGTATTTCGCGTTGCACTGGTTCCGGCTGATCGGGCCGAGTTCCAGTTTGCAGACTTCAACAGCCTCATCGATGAGACCTTTTGCTCCGCCATTCGGATAAGTTAGTTTCGGCCTTAACTCCCGTATTCGATTTTCGGTCTCGGCTCACCACTTCGTTTGTTCTATTTGTAGCATCTTCATGAGGTCGATATGTGGATCTATGTGGCGGCCGACTATCGGGACAAAGCCTGAAGGTGCCTTAAGGGGCAGGAGGAGGCCGAGAAGAGGCTTAGCAAAATCGAGGCTTCGCGGAGGGAGGCCATTGCGAGGACGGAATCCGCCGAGGCCGAGCTGCGGTCTATGACTGCGGAGCTCGAGGAGGAGAGGGCCGCGCATGCTTTGGCTAGTTAGAGGTGCGCGCCTCCGAGGCACGTCTAGCCGAAGCTCGCTCCGTGATCGCCGGTCATCAACACGAGGCGAGGGTCGCCCGTCTGAAGATCGAGCATCTCAAGGCTCGAGAGAAGAGGTCTTTGGAGTAGGCTCAAAATGCGGTGCAACTCTTCCGGGAGTCGGAAGAGTTCCGTGAGTTGTTGGATGAAGAAGCCGTGGATGGACTTATCCTCGACTTTGAAGACTTCCGGAGACAACTGAAGCGGATCTGCCCTCAGTTCGATCTTAGTAGTCTTTAGCCCGGCGGGGGGATCGATGAGGACGAGGGTGAGCCCGAAGGTCCGGCGAATGGCGATTCAGCCAGCAGAATGCCCATGGGCCCTGAGGCCGAGCAAGAAGCGGTCGAGGCTGAAGTCGAAACGGTTGAGGAGACTGCTCGGGGGACTTCCGCTGGGGGAGTTGCCGGAGGCACTTTTGAAGGAGAGCCCGACGTTGCTCCTGAGGCCGCTGGCGGCGTCCAAACCGAGGCTTCCATGAATGTCGCCGGACCGGTGGGAGAACCCGGGGAGGCTCCAGCTGAAAATCCCGAGGTGGTCATTGTGGACGACCTCGAGGTCCGCGTCGAAGCTGCAACTGCCCCTTAGGACTTAGTCTTCTTTTTTTTTCCCCTTCTTTTGGTTTTTTTTTGTAAGTGAGGTCGGCCTTCGAAGTCATTGTACGGCCGTACCTAGATTTTGTACTTAGCCTTCGGGCTTTCATCAACGAGAAATGTTCTTTTTCTAAACTTGTGCTTACTTCTGTTTGTATGGTTGATAAACCTTTATTTTGGTTGCTTAAGTTGGATTCCCCTTTGGCGAATTTGTTCAAGTCTCCAAGCTCGGTTAAGTCTTTAGACCTAAATTCCGGTAGAATTCGCTAAGTTGTTAGGCTCAGCTATAAGAGGAACCACGTCACGGCTCTAGGCCTAGACTTTAGAAAATACTCGCCAAGTCCTTGAACTCGGGCTTCGAAGAAGTTCCGCTAGGCCTTTAGGTTTATTCTCTGGAAAAATTTTGCCAAGTCCCTGGACTTGGCTTCCAGAATAAGCTTGTTGAAGTTTTGAACCCGGGCTCCGAAGATAACATAGGCCAAGGTCGGGCTATCGCTGGAGCTTTTGTGCTTTTTGATCTCGAACCTGGTCGGAGTGTCGTCAGGTAGAATTAGAGCTCATGGTGAGTGACTTGGCACTTCCGAGCTCGGCCAGAGTATCGTCGTTTCAGGCCGTCCCGGCTTGAGTCAACGTTCGGGGTTGACCGAGCCCTCGTCCAGAGGGGTCTGGAGCGAGTGAAGATTGAGATGGAGATTGGTGGTGAGGAGCTCCCCGCGCTTGGTCGGGAGATCATGCGCGAGGTCGAGGGAACCCCAGCTTGTGGTCGATTCAGGGGAGCATCCCGGCGTTGGTCGGGGTTTTATTGACCGTCCTGCAATATAAGAAAGTAAACGCAATGATGTAGGTGCTGGGTGGGATATACCTCTCGCACCATCGGAGCCGGGCATCTCAGGTTGCGGTAAGCGACTCCGCTCTGAGGTCGACTTTCAGTGGCGTTCTTTGGCCTGTAATCCGCTCCCACAGGTGGCGCCATCTGTTGCGGGGACGACACTTTGGCCGGAACCTCGCGCGACCGTATAGCCCATCGGCCGAGCAGAGAAGGGTACCGCGTCCCCTACGAGGTATTGTCCGCTTTGGGCGCGCCTGCACGCCAGGGGATCCGCGTAGGTACTACCTCTTGGTCGTATGCCACGGAGGTTTGCGTAGGTGCTACCCCATCGTTTAATGCCACGGGGGTCCGCATAGGCACTACCCCGTCGTCGAGTATGTTCCCGAGGCCGAGGGGCTTAGGCTCACTGTCGACTCAGCGGAGCATCCCAACCTTAGTCGGAGGATCGAGCACGAGGTCGAGGGAGCTTAGAATCACTGTCGATTTGGTGACGCTTCCCGAGGTTGAGGGAGCTTGGGCTCGCTGTCGACTCAGCGGGGCATCTCGATCTTAGTTGGGGGATCGAACACGAGGTCGAGGGAGCTTGGGCTCGCTGTTGACTCAGCGGGGCATCCCGATCTTAGTCGGAGAATCGAGCACGAGGTCGAGGGAGCTTGGGCTCGCTGTCAACCTGGTGACGCTTTCCGAGGTCGAGGGAGCTTGGGCTCGTTGTCGACTCAGCGGGGCATCCCGATCTTGGTCAGGATCTTTGAGGGAGATCGAGACCGAGCTCGACGTCGACGTAGTGAGGTATCCCAAACTTAGCTGGGGCATCCGAGCTTAGTCAGGCATTTGAGCTTGGTCGGGCATCCGAGCTTGGTCGGGTGTCCTGAAGTTCACAGGCGTCCCAATATCAGGAAGAGTATGGAGTAATTAAGGGAGAGTTATGAATGAATTAATATAAAAGGGAGACGAGAGTTATGTTTCCAATCATTGAGGACCCCTTGGGGCTCTACTGGTAATACATCTGAAGGTTTTTGGAATTCCAGCTTCGTGGAATGGGGGTCCCTTCGAGAGACTCCAACTTGTATGCTCCGAGCCGCTGGACTCGTGCAATCCGATATGGCCCTTCCCAGTTCGGGGCAAGCTTTCCTTGCTCGGCGGGCTGAGAAGCTTTAGCTCTCCTGAGGACGAGATCTCCTGCCTTAAAAAGCTTGGCCTTTACTCTGGAGTTGTAGTACTGTGCCGTTTTCCGTTGATATCTTGCCATGCGAACTCGGGCTGCTTCTTTTGTCTCCTTGATGAGGTCCAAGTTGCCTCTGAGCTAGGAGGGGTTGGAGGCTTTGTCGTATTGCTCTACTGTTGGTGAGGGGAGTCCGACTTCCAGGGGGATGACAGCTTCCGTTCCATAAGCCAGGTTGAAAGGGGTCTCACCGGTGGGAAGGCGAAATATGGTTCTGTAAGCCCAAAGAATATTGTAGAGGTCCTCGACCTATTGCCCTTTGAATCGGTCGAGCCTAGCTTTGAGCCCCTGAAGGATGGTGCGGTTCGTTACCTCGGTTTCCCCATTTGTCTGTGGATGGGCGACCGAGGTGAAGCGGTGGTCGATGCCGAGCTCGGTGCAGAACTGTCTGAATCGGGCGTTGTCGAACTGATGACCGTTGTCAGATATAAAGATGCGGAAAAGTCCAAATCTGCAGATTATTGACTTACAGATAAAGTCCTGCATCTTCTGCTCGGTGATCCGAGCCATTGGTTCGGCTTTGACCCACTTGGTGAAGTAGTCGATGGAGACAACTAGAAATTTTCTCTGTCCGGTGGCTAGAGGAAACGGTCCCAAGATGTCAATCCCCCATTGGGCGAATGGCCACGGGGCACTGATTGAGGTCAGCGGAGTCGAGGGTTGACGCTGAATGTTGGCTTCCGCTGGCATCGATCGTACCTCCGGACGAAGTCCGTTGCATCCTTTTGAAGTGTGGGCCAGTAGTACCCTTGGCGTAGGATTTTGTAGGCCAGTGCTCGGCCTCCCAGATGGTTCCCGCATATTCCTTCGTGAACTTATCGCATAGCGTAGTCCACCTCTGACGGGCGGACGCATCTGAGGAGGGGAGAGGTGAAAGATTTTCGATAAAGCTTGCCTTCATTTAATATGTATCGGGAGGCTAGATGCTTGATTCGGTGGGCCTCGAGCTCATTATTGGGGAGGACTTCATTTTGCAGATAGCTGACGAGCTCGTCCATTCAACTCGGCTCGGTCTCGATGCAGAGGGTTGGCTCTGGCTCTTCTATGCTGGGCATTTGGAGGTATTCGAGTATTGTTGTCTTAAGAAGCTCGCTCATGCAGGAGCTCGCCAGCTTCGACAGTTGATCTGCCCTCAGGTTCTCTGTTCTGGGAATGTGCTGGATATTGAAGGGGCCCAAGGTGGACGTGAGGTCTCGCACCTTTTGAAGATATTTCTACATCGATGGCTCTCTTGCTTCAAAGTCTCCCAAAATTTGGTTCACTACCAGTTGGGAGTCACTGAAGACCTTCAGATCCTCTACTTCAGCTCCTATGCCAATTTGAGCCCGGCAATGAGTGCCTCGTACTCTGCCTCATTGTTCGAGGCAGAGAACTCGAAGCGTAGAGCCTGCTCCGCGACTATCCCGTCTGGGCTGGTGAGAATGAGGCTTGCTCCGCTACCCCTTGAGGTTGAGGAGCCATCCACATGTAGAACCTATGGTTGTCTCGGGGTCTCTTCCGCTGGCGGGCGCATGGGCTCGGGATCGTCCAGCAACGTGCACTCCACAATAAAGTCAGCAAGTGCTTGAGCTTTGATCGTCGGCCTCGGACGGTATTTAAGGTCGAACTTTTCGAGCTCGACTGCCCACTTCGTAGTCCTCCCGGTGCGATCTGACCGTTGCAGAATCTACTTCATAGGCTGGTCGGTTAGTATGGCCATAGTGTGGGCCTGGAAGTAGGGTCGGAGCCTCCGAGCCGAGATGACCGGAGCAAAGATTGTTTTCTCCAGCTTGGAATATCGGGTCTCAGCATCCCTCAGGACCCGGCTGGTATAATACACCGGTCTTTGAAGCTTGCTCTCTTTCTCGGACCAGGACCGAGCTTACTGCGATCGGGGAGACGACTAGGTACAAATAGAGGAGCTCACCCTGCTAGGATTTTATGAGTAACGGAGGGGAAGCAAGGAGGTGCCTAAGCTTTTCAAAAGCTTGCTGACATTCCTTCGACCATAGAAAGTTCTTCGGTCGCTTGAGGATTTTGAAGAATGGGAGGCACCGCTCGGCCGACCTGGAAACAAATCTTTCCAAGGCTGCGACCCGCCCAGTTAGCCGTTGTACCTTGTTGCCCAAAAAGACAACCCAAGAGGGGGGGGGGGGGTGAATTGGGTTTTAAGTAATTATTGCAAATAAAAACTTAATGAGTAACTAATTAAACCTTATTGCAAGTGGATTAATTAGTTTACTATATGCAGTGAATGAAGGGAATGGAAGAGACAATGAAACAATCACAAACACAAGAGATTTTATAGTGGTTCGGAGCTAACCCTTGCTCCTACGTCCACTCCCCAAGCTTCACTTGGGAGTTCACTATAATCCCACAGATTACAGCCGGTTGTTTTACAAGCTCACAACCCAACTTGTTGTTTTACGAGATCCCAACGAACTCGGTCGGTTTTCACAGGCTCACCGACTAGAACCATCCGATTGTTTTTTCGAGATCACAATCGAACCCTTACACGTTGGTTTTACCCTCGGCTCACTAACCAACCTTAACACCTTTGATTCAATCCCCTGATTGAATCAAGTAAGAAAAGCAGTATGAAAAGAGTACAAGGATAGCTTCTTGAAAAGCAAATATAAACAATATGAATAAAGAAGAGTTAGAAGCCCTCAAACAGATTTTTGGATGTGAAGTAAGGGGCTTCTCGAACTCTGCAACTCCTCTTGAGTGTGCTGAAGATATGCTGTTAGAAAGGGAGTCTCGAATGCGAGGAAGACGTTTGGAGGATGGACTTCAATGCACTTCTTCCTTCTTTCTCTTGTATTTACTCTTGAGTGGCTTTGGGAGGTGGAAATCCCTTTTGCTTTGAGTGGAGTCTCTCCCTTAATATCTATTACTATTCACTCTAGCTATTTAAACAGTCCCCATCGAAAACTAGCCGTTAGACACACTTTTAGAGCTGTTCTGCACAATCTGCAACTCCTGACACAGTGTCCGTTGGGATCGAAGTCGACTCGCTCGATCTGGAGTCGACTCGGCTGTTGCTGGAGTCGACTCATGCTTTACTGGAGACGACTCGCCCACTGTTCAAAATTTGAAATAAAGTGCTGTCCCATTCTGGAGTCGACTCGCCAATATCCGGAAATGACTCTGCCTTCTGGAGACGACTCGTTTTCAGGAATCCAAAGGTCTTTCTTTCGGGTTTACTTCCTCGAGTCGACTCGGATTCTCTTGGAGTCGACTCGACTCTCAGAGCCTGAAAAACTGGTCTTCTTTCTTTGGAGTTGAACTGCCTCGGAGTCGACTCGGACTTTGCTGGAGTCGACTCGGCTCTTAGAGACCGAAAAACTGCTCTTCTGTCGTTGGAGTTGAACTGCCTCGGAGTCGACTCGGACTTTGCTGGAGTCGACTCGGCTCTCAGACACCGAAGTTGGCTCTCTGACTTTTAGTCTTGCATTCCTCTGAGAGTCGACTCTTGCTTTTTTAGGAGTCGACTCGCCAACCGTTGGAGTCGATTCGGCTCCAGAGTTAAAAAACAACTTCTCTGTCTTTCTGTCTGTTACTCCTTGGAGTCGACTCGGAACTATCAGGGGTCGACTCGGCAAGCATCGGAGTCGACTCGAATTCTTCAGGAGTCGACTCGGTAACTGGGTCTGAGATTCATCTTTCTGTCCTGCTGTCTGTTCTCAGTCGGAGTCGACTCGCCGTGTGCCGGAGTCGACTCGAGCCTGTGCAGAACATCTGAAACACTTGGAGTCGACTCGAAATCCTCCGGAGTCGACTCGAGTTTCAGCCTTTGACTTAAGTTGTTTTCCACATGCACTCTAAAGAGAATTCTTACAAATTTTGCCTGATATACTGGATTGAATTCATTAGTATAACATAAAATATACTCAATGGCTTTGTGCTCATCAAAATCAAATAGGGTTATAATCAATCACTCCACAATCTCCCCCTTTTTGATGATGACAAAATATTGAATATTTTTGAAGTGAATTGCTCAAACATTCAGTAAAAGTTTTGAAATGAATTCAAATGTCTGGTTATTTTAATCTATCCAGAATTGAAAGGTATGGATCAGTAAATCCTGAAATTAAAGTGATGAGAGCACAAAAGTGCGACCTACATGTTACTAAAATTAGTGTTATTGTTAACCGATAATAATAAATTCACTAGATTAATATTATATTTGGATTTAACATAGATTAGTATAAATTATAGATAAAATGCACATTGACTACAAATTTGACTTCAAATCGGGTCCGAGTCGGATTCGGGTCCGAATCGGATTTGAGCCTTTGGAAAATAATTTTGGGCAAATCTAAATTTGCCATAAGGTGCTGGGTGACCCATGACTTGAAAGAATTGCACTTGACCTCCAGCCAGAATAGATGACCCGTCCGTCTACAAGCAAAATTTCATATCATACTATATGACTAATCGGATGGAACTTGATGTCTCCCATATCCTCCCAGCCGTCCGCACGCATCACAAAGCTCCCGGCTCCTCCCTCCTTCCGCGTTCAAGATCCACCGCATCCGTGACACGCCTCTGCACCCACTGATCCATCTCATCCCGTGATCCCGTTCTTCTCGCGATCAGATCCCCAGTGTATCACGCGGTGAACCTTCCATCCGTGCGTTTTAGCCCGGCGTTCGTCCGCGTCTCCATCACGCCAGCCAGCCACACCGTCTGCACATCCCAGCGTCCACGGTGTCCTCCCATCGATCTCGGATGATCGCTTCTTCCATTTCAGCGCATTCCTAGTTTCCGGATCAGCGTCTCCTCCGTGATCCAAGCCGCCCGCGTTCTTCACACGCTGCCATGAATATCCCAGCCGACACCCAAAGAAGGGAAGAACACCCCAGCATCTCTCCTTCCTCCCGACGATCACGCTCTCAGCTCTTCCATGATCCCGGCGGTCCCGCATCCGTGCCAGCCACCATGCCAGCAAGCCGAGATCCCGTGTTCTAGCCGATCCGCACTGGATCCCTTCCACGATCGACTCCTCCCCGTCGATCCCGCGCCAGGAGAAGAAAGGATCCGCGTTGCCCAAATTTTCTTCCATTTCAGCGCATCTCCACCGCATAGCATCCGCCGTGATCCACTCCTTCCACGATCCGAATCCCAGCTCATCCCGCCTCTGCACCCATGGATCCACGGCATCCCGTAATCCACATGCTCCCAGCGCCCGGATCTCATCCGTGATCAACTCCTCCCCACGTCCCCACCTTCCGATTCCAGGCCGTCCGCATCCTCCACGTCTCCCTTCCGCATCAGGCGTCCGTCCGCGGCTATAAAAGGAGAAGGAGGAAGAGGAGGGAGTGTGCTCGGTTTTGGGTGGAAACCAAGAGAGGAGGTGCTCTGTGTTGAGCCAAAGAACAGAGGAAGGAAGGGGTGCTCGGTTGGGGAAGAAGAAGAGAAATGCTCTGTTTTCTCTTTTGAAAACAGAGCATATTCTGTTTGTTTTTTTTTTCTTTAGTCTTCTTTTTGTTTTATTAAGAGTTTTTATTTGAGAGCAAGAGTTTTGGGATTTTTAGTTTTATTCATGCTAAAGTTGTAATTTCTGCTTTTAATCTACGTTCTTCAAATTATGCAATCTTTTAATTTTTCTTTGATGCAATATATTTAATTTTCCTTCATGCAATCGATGTTCTAGTCTTCAATATCCCTAGCACTGTGTTCATCCATTTTATGCCAGAGTTTTCTTTTTCATTAAATATATAAATGATCCTCGAATTTAAGTACCTGTCTTTCAATTAATTTCAATTAGAAAACATTCTCCGGTAGACCAGGGAATCTTTCAACATCTTCAAAGTAAAGTTTTTCTTTTGTTATTAAAAAAAAATCGATTTCGAATCCAAGTGAACGTTTTTATTTTTAAGCAACTCCAATCGCCTCCCTGTGGATCGACCTTTTACAACCACTATTCTTCGAGTAGAACAGGTAAGAGTAAAATTAAATTTAACTTTTGTCCGTCGGTTCTAACAACGATCTGTCTAGCATATTTTTAGTTAGACAGGAATCGGACGAACAAAATTTTGGCGCCGTTGCCGGGGAGGCAAATCGAGAAGCAAGAACGATCACGAAGATCAAATCAAATTTTGGATGCCCGGAGTGAACGTACTCTGGTAGTAAGTTTTTATTTTTATTTTTATTTTTATTAATTTTTCGTATTTTGATAATTTCTAGTTAATAATTTCGTAGTTATTAAATTCTGAAATTTGAAATTCGAAATTTAAAATTCAAAAAAAAATTTAAATTAAAAAAAAATTCAAAAATTCAATTTTTTTTTTAAAATTCAAAATTTGAATTCTGAGATTCGAAATTTGAAGTTTAAAAAGAAAACAAATTTTAATTAAATAAAAAAAATAAAAAAAATTATTATTTTTGCTAATAATTGATAGGGTGCAATCCTCCGAGGTTATCATACCTCTATTGGGACTCCTCACGGAGTAATCTCCAGAGCTTATTCAACGAACATTTGGAGATTGACTGACGCATAAGAATTGTGTTTAGTTTACATTCAAGTTATTGCTATATAAAAAAATAATAAAAAAAATAAATAAAAATAAAAAATTATATAAAAAAATAAAAATAATAAAAAAATTTTTATTGATTGCTCATTTAATCAATACAACCTAATGACATTGCATAAACTTTAAAAAAAAATATTGATTATTTGCTGCATTTAGTATTAAGCATTTGCATAAAGTAATTAAGGGCAAAACCCATTAAAAAGATAAGGTCGGAAAGTCATTACCTGTCCTTAGCCCAAAAATCACCACCTTGCATACTTATCCTAAGCCAAATTAAATTAAAATCAAATTAGACGTTGGCCTTAGGGTTTTCGAGCTCAATTAGGCTCTTGGAAAGAAGCGGCTGAAAGCCACTCCAGTGAGAATTTAGTAATTGGTGATGTCTAGGAAAGTTTTACAACAGTGAGAACTGTTACAGGTATTGTGGTATCGGTGTATCCCTTCTGGCACCACCACACACCCCGGGACTTTCCTGGTCACTGATTACTGGATTGCTTAACTGGTAAGCTCAAGCTTAATCTGAAAGGGAGATTAGGAGCTGTCTAATCTAGGAGAGAATTTCAGAAACTTTTTAACCTGATACATCTCTGTGCAACTAGATTTAAGAAGCTACTAAACCTCACTTAGTTCTAAGACTAATAGGGTCAAATTGTTGTGTGGTGTTGGTTGTGGTCATCTGTGTCTAGCCCTTCTCTTCTTTTAGGATTTCGTTCATTGTAGGAGTCGAATCTAATTAAGTTGTGGAAAATGTATGCATGGTAGAAGGTCATTAAGGGATAAGTTAACCCCATTTGATCCTGAGATTGAAAGAACTTTTCATCACAACCTGCGAACTGTAAACCAACCGTCGATCTCTACAATGAGTGAACATATTAGAACCCTAAATGAATTGTTTGTACCCGCATCCGCTAGTCCCCCTACTTGCATAGTATTACCAATTAATAATGCAGCCCAATTCGAGATTCGGGCTGCAACAATAAACATGTTACCCAAGTTTCATGGGTTCGAGACTGAACAACCCTACATTCATCTAAACAAATTTTTGACCATCTGTCAAACGTTTAGAAATCAAAACTTAGATGAAGAGGGTATTAAATTAAGGTTGTTTCCAATGACTTTAGAGGATCGTGCTGCTGCATGGCTGTATTCCTTTGCTTCAAATTCCATCACATCATGGGAACAACTATCTAAGAAGTTTCTGGCTAAGTTCTATCCTATGGTAAAGACTGAAAAAATTAAGGATGCCATAAGAACTTTTAGAGAAAAATCTGAGGAGGAATTTTCCCAACTTTGGGAAAGATTTCATGACTTGTTGGTCAAATGCCCACACCATGGGCTTGATAAGGCTGATCTGGTCCACTTCTTTTATAAAGGACTACCTCCAGCACATAGAAACATGATTGAGTCCATGCACAAGGGTAGGTTCATGAACCAAACCCCGGATCAAGCCTATGAATTTCTTGTTGACTTAGTTGAAAATGCCTAAAATTGGAGTAGCTATGGTGAGGAAGTAATTAGAGATGAGTTTGGGTCTAGAAAACCAGGTAATTATGAAATGAAAGCAGACCCAGAACTCCAAAATGTCATGTCCAATCTGGTGGCTGGAATGAACAACTTGAGTAAAAAGTTTGATGCTTTCACTGTTTCCACTAGTTCGAGTTCATACAAAGAGACAAATCCCGTCATGAAAGTGGATCACGAGTCATATAGTTTGTGTGTGTTAGATGTATGCCCTAGAAGCCAATCTGGCGGACACATTATTAATTCTAGGACATAAATTTGTACTTGACTTTATTATTATCGAATAATAAATGGGCATCTTTTCATTCATATTGTTTATGTGTCTATGAATCGTCCAAGAAATTAATAAGATGATGGTACATATTCTCAAGAGTTGAGAATTTGAGCCATGTATCATTGGTGATTAATTTCTAAATGCTCATGATCAATGGATCATCACGAGGACGGTGATCGATCCGATCAGTGCACAAATCACTTTCCTTATGGATGGACGAGACTCGAGTCCACAGTGTAGGGACACTGAAGTGATAGTGCAGGTGCTTGTTAGAGAACAAGGGTACTGAGCGTGTGGATACCCGTAGAGGCCGGACGCGTGTGCGGCTTCCATCGAACCTTCTACAAATCCACGTAAATCAGATTTGCGGAGACCATCTACCCGCACAAGGTGAAGATCTGATCTTCTTAATGATTTTAAAATATTTTAAAATAATTTAATTCTAATCTATTTACAAACGAATGGTTTTAAAATACGTTCATGCGATGAACGGATCCCGCATAGTTTTTCCGCTGCAACATGAAAATTATTTCGAATTTTCATGGCATATGTGGGATCCTAACAGTGGTATCAGAGCCATGGTTATGTAGATTAAGATTAGAATTAAATTTTTCAAGGCATTTTAGATCTGAAATTTAAGGGATTATGCTTGCTGAAAATTAAGTATGCAGAATTTTCAGCTTGCTGTTTTTTCTGCATACTAATTAATGGATGCTTAGATTAATGATTCTAATGCATTAATAATGTGATTACAAATGTTTAGAATCAAATCATGCATGATCAGCAAGTCATGAGATGATATAATCAGTTAAATTACAGATCTGAAAATAATTTTTTATGCATGTGATGCGTATGGTGATGATCATGGATGGACCCTTTGAATGTGCTGAAATGTTCTGCGATGTTCTGTGATGCATGTAATTTTAATTTTCAGATGCCTGCGTGCATCTTAAATTCATGTATTAGAGACCTGCGTGTCTCAATGAAAAGGGTTGTAATTTTATTTTTATTTTTATTTAATTTTTAAAGCAATCTGGGATGTAATCTGTGATGTGTGTTGCACGTCGATGGTTGATCGATATGTACATCAACAAGCTCAACATGCGCGGATCAAGATCAAGGGTTGATTGAAGATGGATCAAGGAGTTGATCACAATTGGACCTAGAGGATCAAGATCGAGTCAAGAGTTGAAGACGATCAAACCAATTGACGTGCATGTGCTTGTAAAATGACCCCATCCTGGATCCATGATCATCACCATTTAATTTTATTTTTGATAAATGCCTGGATGTTTAATGCTTATGATTATGCGGGTAGACTTATATTTGCATGAGATGTGAATACGCGATCGAGTGAGACCTAAATCGAAACCTCTCTAATCAGTCGAGGGTGAACCAACATGAGTTAGTCATATTAGATTAATTGATCTAATTGGTGTCTAGGCAAGCCTATAAGGTGGTTACTTAATTAGGACCTTACTCTCTGAGTAAGGGGAGCCTCCCACCTGCTTACCTGGCCAATTGTTCGATTACCTCTTATGAAGAACTCAAGTTGCAAACACTAAGACTTGATTATGCAATATTAAGTCCATAGGTCTTCCACCGTAGTAGAGCTGCTAAGGTCTTTCCGGCGTTGATTTGTCTCGGCTGGACACAGTGGGCAAGTTGCATCGGGGGACTGGACCTCTCTATTAGACATGAGATGTTGTGGGGTAAAGGTGGGGTTGGGCACCAATAACTGTTAGGTGAGGACCCAATGACGACTTTATTTCCGCGGTTATACAGTGGGTCTGACTTAACTAAGTAATGGGACCAATAACTGTTAGGTGAGGTCTTCATCACTTAGAGACCAAGTACCACTGCAATATGCTTGAGAAGCATTGTACAAGAGTTGTACACTCATCCATTTATATGTCACCAATAACTGTTAGGTGAGGCGGCATGTAAATCGGTGAGACCGCAGTACCCACTAGAAATCCTAGTCGCGTAGGGTTTTCGTTTCTCCATCAGGGGAGTATGAGGGATTCGAGAAAATAGTGGGAGCATATTTGTTTTAAAAGTCCCTAGAACAAATTAAGTTCAAGTACAAAGTCTAACTAAAATCTTTACTCTCTACAGATCACAATGTCAGCTTCAAACCCTTTGAACCGAATCCTTGAGACCAACAGACTGACCGGAACCAACTATAAAGACTGGCTTAGGAACCTGAAAATTATTCTGAATTGTGAGAAAATAGGGTATGTGCTCGAGAATGATATCCCTAGGCTACCAGCACGTCCTACTGATGATCAGCGTGAGACGCATCAGAAGTGGACTGATGACGATATTAGGGTCAAGTGCTACATCATGGCATCCATGACTAACGAACTTCAATGCCAGCATGAGAACATAAAGACTGCTAGGAAAATACTGGCTCATCTGCAAGAGTTGTATGGTGAGCAGAGCCGCACTGCACGCTTTGAAGTATCCAAGAGGCTCTTCAAGGCAAAGATGCGTGAGGGGCAGTCTGTCCACGATCACTGTTTGACTATGATCAAGGACCTCGAGGAACTTGAGAAGCTCGGTACGTCCATGCATAAGGAACTGCAGATAGATCTGATCCTGCAATCCCTTCCTAGTTCATTTGGTCAGTTTATAGTAAACTACCATATGAATAAAATTGAATGCACAAAGACCGAATTGTTGAATATGTTGGTAACTGCTGAAGGAGCCTTGAAAGGTTCAAGGGGCTCTGTTCTGGCTGCTGAGCTGACTTTTGGTTCCAAGAGAAAGTCTACTTGGAAGAAAAAGAAGCCTGCAAAGAAGCACAAGAAAGACAAAAAGCCTAAGAAGGAAGTTCATAAGAAAAGGGCTGATGACAAAGGAAAATGTTTCTACTGCAACGTCAACGGCCACTGGAAAAGGAACTGCCCTTCATACCTCGAGAGCCTGAAGAACCAAAAAGACACACCTTCTGAAGGTATGTTAGACTTGCTCGTGATTGAAACTAACCTTACGGTTTCTTCTACTTCTAGTTGGGTTATAGATTCTGGTTCTAGTGCTCATTTGTGCACTACTATGCAGGGTCTAAAGGAAAGTAGGAGGCTGGCGGAAGGTGCAGTGACCCTTCGGGTTGGCAACGGGGCAAGAGTTGCTGCTGTAGCTGTGGGCACCTACCCTCTGCGATTACCATCTGGATTTAGTTTATTGCTTAGAGACTGTTATTATGTCCCTGCTGCTAGCAGGAATTTGATTTCTGTTTCGTGTTTAGCACAGGATGGTCATGTTTTGACCTTTGACAAAGACTGCTGTTCTATTTATTTCAGAAATAAATTAGTTGCACGTGGTTTCATGATTGATAGTCTCTATCACTTGCATATTGATGTGTCTGTGAATGTGTCTGAGCAAGTAGTGAGTGCCATAGGATCTAAAAGATCCAGAGATGAGATAAACCAGAAGTATTTGTGGCACCTCAGGCTTGGCCATATTGGAGAGGACAGAATGAACAAAATGGAGAAAGATGGGCTTCTTGGCCCATTGACTTCCGAGTCATATCCAGTTTGTGAGTCCTGTCTTCAAGAAAAAATGGCTAGATTACCCTTTGTAGGACATGGGGAGAGGACCACTGAAATACTTACCCTGGTACACACTGATGTGTGTGGCCCATTCGATGTGCTAGCCAGGGGTCGTTATTCATACTTCATTACCTTTACCGATGACTATTCACGATATGGGTATGTGTATCTTATGAGATACAAATCTGAGTCTTTTGAAAAGTTCAAAGAGTTCAGAAATGAAGTAGAAAAACAGACTGGAAAAATCCTTAAGGTTCTTCGATCAGATCGAGGAGGAGAATACCTTAGTGGGGAATTTCGGGATTATCTCAAGGAAAATGGCATAGTCTCACAATGGACACCTCCGGGTACACCTCAACTCAACGGGGTGTCAGAAAGGAGGAATCGGACTCTATCGGATATGGTCCGATCCATAATGAGCTTCACAGATCTGCCTATGTTTCTTTGGGGAGATGCCTTATTATCCGCGATTTATTTATTGAATAGAGTTCCCTCTAAATCCGTTCCTACCACACCGTATGAGATATGGCATGGTAAGAAGCCGAGTCTTGGTCATCTCAAGATTTGGGGATGTCCGGCCCATGTCAAAAGAATGCAGGCGGACAAGTTAGAGCCTAGGACCATAAGTGCTCGTTTCATTGGATATCCTAAAGAGTCATTAGGATATAATTTTTACGTCTCAGAGGATCACAATGTGTTTGTGAGCCGACATGCCGTCTTCTTGGAAAAACAGTTTATCCTTGATAGAGGCAGTGGGAGAAAAATTGAGCTTGAAGAGAGAGTCTCTGAAAAGCAACGAGTCATGGATCCTATAGAACCTATTCATACAGAGCCAGTACACGTAGTACCTCCTCCACCTCGTAGATCTAGTAGGGTCTCCCATCCTCCCGATAGATACTTAGGTATACTAGTAGAGGACACCGAGGAAATGTTCCTCATGGGAGATAGGGAACATATACAAGATCCCAATACCTACAACGAGGCGATATCTGATATCGATTCCGAGAAATGGCTGGAAGCTATGAAGTCAGAGATAGACTCCATGTATTCCAACCAAGTTTGGACCTTAGTAGATCCACCAGAAGGTATAGTACCTATTGGATGTAAATGGATCTCTAAAAGGAAGATAGGTTCGGATGGAAAGGTAGAGACCTATAAGGCAAGGCTAGTAGCGAAAGGGTATAGTCAGTGCGAAGGCATTGACTATCAGGAGACCTTTTCACCTGTAGCCATGCTGAAATCCATTCGAACATTGCTTGCCATTGCAGCATTTTATGATTATGAAATATGGCAGATGGATGTGAAAACTGCTTTCCTGAATGGATATCTTGATGAAGATATCTATATGGAGCAGCCTTTGGGTTTCACTTCCAGTGATGGTGATCACAAGGTCTGCAAGCTGCAAAGGTCCATCTATGGACTAAAGCAAGCATCTCGGAGTTGGGACACTCGTTTTAATAATGCGATCAAATCGTTTGAGTTCATCAAGAACGAAGAGGAACCGTGTGTTTACAAGAAGGTTAGTGGGAGTGCTGTCGTGTTTCTCGTACTGTACGTGGATGACATCCTCCTGATAGGAAATGATATTCCTATGCTAACCTCGGTCAAGGTCTGGTTATCAAAAGAGTTCTCCATGAAAGACCTTGGGGAAGCATCCTACATTTTGGGGATAAAGGTCTATAGGGATAGATCTAAAAGGATGCTTGGCCTATCACAAAAGATGTACATAGAGGAGGTACTGAAGAGGTTCAGTATGGAAAACTCCAAGAGGGGTCTATTACCCCTTAGGCATGGGATTCATCTCTCCAAAAAGATGTGCCCCAACATATCTGAAGAGATTCAACGTATGAGCAGGATTCCTTATGCTTCTGCAATAGGAAGCCTCATGTATGCCATGCTGTGTACACGACCTGATATAGCCCTTGCTGTGAGTGTCACTAGCAGATATCAGTCGAATCCAGGTGAAGAGCACTGGACAGCTGTGAAGAACATTCTTAAGTACTTAAGAAGAACTAAAGATTTGTTCTTGGTCTTTGGAGGAGCATTGGAGTTAAAGGTAGAAGGATACACAGATTCAGACTTTATGACTGATATTGATGATAGAAAGTCTACATCTGGATATGTGTTCTTGTGCAATGGTGGTACGGTAAATTGGAAGAGTTCCAAACAACCGATCATTGCTGATTCTACCATGGAAGCTGAGTATATCGCCGCCTCTGAAGCTGCAAAGGAAGCCTTCTGGTTCAACAAATTCATTGCAGAGCTAGATGTAATGCCATCGGATGCCATCACACTCTACTGCGATAATAATGGCGCCATAGCTCTTGCTAAGGAGCCAAGGTCTCATCAGAAGTCCAAGCACATAGAGCGGCGCTTTCACCTCATACGCGAATACCTCGAGAAGAAATATGTCGAGGTACAGAGAGTAGACTCCGCAGACAACGTGGCAGACCCGCTCACTAAGCAGTTAAATCAGCAGAAGACAGAAGCCCACCTTGAGAAGATGGGACTTAGATATATGTCTGATTGGCTTTAGTGCAAGTGGGAGATTGTTAGATGTATGCCCTAGAAGCCAATCTGGCGGACACATTATTAATTCTAGGACATAAATTTGTACTTGACTTTATTATTATCGAATAATAAATGGGCATCTTTTCATTCATATTGTTTATGTGTCTATGAATCGTCCAAGAAATTAATAAGATGATGGTACATATTCTCAAGAGTTGAGAATTTGAGCCATGTATCATTGGTGATTAATTTCTAAATGCTCATGATCAATGGATCATCACGAGGACGGTGATCGATCCGATCAGTGCACAAATCGCTTTCCTTATGGATGGACGAGACTCGAGTCCACAGTGTAGGGACACTGAAGTGATAGTGCAGGTGTTTGTTAGAGAACAAGGGTACTGAGCGTGACCAAGACAAGAAGTCACTTGGATGTCTATCCACTCGTTAGTGACTTGCTTGATGTTGCAGTAGTATGACTGGTCCTTTGACCTGCGGTGCTTCGGCTACTCACAGTGAGGTTATTGTAGTTTGACTACACGTATACATGGTCTCTAGCCATATGGGTCCTTGTAGTGTAGATTGGCTGCAGTAAGTTCACTGTAGGAGTAGGGTATGCACTTACATGGAATCTATCGACCTTGATAGAAGAGGAGTGATCCTATGTGATTTATTAGACTGAGTTCTAAGACCTTGGCCAGGGCAGTAATATAAAGTGGAGAAAGAGTTTTTCACTATCGAACTCAAGTCAAATAAATCTAGACATATGACAGACGACGGGGTTTGACGAGTTATCCATGACCTCCGGTCTGTAGGGATCCACGATAGAAGGACTGTATCATACGATAACTGCACCTAGAGGTTCATCATTCTATTCTACTGGGTGGCCACTACATACTGCTAGGTGTCACTGGTGGATGGTGAGACTCACAGGGATCATCTTGATGGTCGATAAACCCTGATGAGTTGAGTTGAAATTGTTTCAACCCATTGAAAGGAGTTTTCAATGATATTGTGATAGAGATCGCAATATATCTCACTATCAGTCAGAATAGAACCTATGGGGTCACACACATTAGAGGTATTGACCGATCCGATGGTTGAATGTGATTAGGAATCACAAATAATCAATTAGATTGATAAATGGATAACCCGCTAAGAGTTAGTGGTTGGAAGAAGGAACAATTGCAATCGAATTGTAATTTAATTTAATTAATTAAATTTAATTAATTGGACTTGATCACGAGTCCTACTTGGAGTAGGATCCTTGGAGTCCTAATTGGATTAGGATTTTAAATTAAATTAGAATCCTATTTGGAATAGGATTTTTAAAGTCCTAATTGTCTTAGGGCTGAAATTTAATAAGTCCTAATTAGATTAGGATTATTTTAAGTCCTAATTAATTTTAAATTTAATTTAATTAATTTCATGACTCCTAATTAGATTAGGATTGAAGAGTTCAATAGAGTCATGGCTCAATTAAATTCTAATTGGATTAGGAATTGGAGGAAATTGAAATGGGTTCATAAAAATCCTATTTTGACTAGGATTGGACTCATAAAATGAACCCAAACCATCTTGCCACTTAATTTGATTAAATGGCTAATAAAATGGGATATGAGGGAGGGGCCCACGCCCCTCCCCTTGGGAAGTGCGTGGAAGAAAAAGGAGGGGCGTAAGCCCCTCCTTGCTGCCGAATTGGGGAGATAAGGGTGAGCTCCTAAAAATAAGGAGCTCATCCTTATCTCATGGAGAAATAAAAGGAGGAGGGGTTCGGCCCCTCCTCTAATCCCTCTTTTGGTGTTCACGGCAGCAAATAGGACCCCCTCCCTCCTCCTTTCATCTGCAAGCAAGAGAAGAGGAAGAAGAATCCTTGGTGGCTCTCCTCCTTCTTCATTCTTGGTGCCAACAAAAGAAAAGGGAAAAGGCTGAAAGTGTTTTGTTCTTGTTCCCTTTGATCCGTCTTTCTTCCTCCTCCTCCCTAAGCATTCAAGAGTTGATTGAAAGGGAGGACTTCAGCCATCAAAAGCCATCTCTGCAAGGGAGCTAGCACCCCGGGGAGATACGTAGGCTTCGATCGAATCATTACCTCGTGTGGATACCCGTAGAGGCCGGACGCGTGTGCGGCTTCCATCGAACCTTCTACAAATCCACGTAAATCAGATTTGCGGAGACCATCTACCCGCACAAGGTGAAGATCTGATCTTCTTAATGATTTTAAAATATTTTAAAATAATTTAATTCTAATCTATTTACAAACGAATGATTTTAAAATACGTTTATGCGATGAACGGATCCCGCATAGTTTTTCCGCTGCAACATGAAAATTATTTCGAATTTTTATGGCATATGTGGGATCCTAACAGTGTGTTTTGTGTAACAGTCCTGAGCATCTAGTGAAGTGCTGCCCTAGTCTGCGTAACATAAAGGCCGAGCAAACAAATGCTCTAAATTCATATAGTGCCTTTAAGAAGCCCACTCCCAACTCGTTCAGCCCAGTTTACCACCCTGATAATAGGTTCCACCCAAATTTCTCATACAAGCAAAATGAACCTATTCAGCATCAAGGTGGTCCACCAGGTTTTCAGAACAACTTCTCCAGGATAGGTCCACCACAAATGAACCAACCTTTGGTTCCATCTGTACCGCCTTATAATGCTCCTATCCCACATCAATCTTCACAATTAGAAACTGTTGCTGGTGGTCCAAACCGAGAACGATTGACACGACGGTGTGAACGGGGTTCCGCCTGAGTTGTCTTGGTTGGTGCTGGTTGCGCTCCACCTTCCGCCAAGGAACCTGCAAACAAGCCTTGCACCACCACCAGGGTGGTGATGGCCCTCCGACGGTCAAGTCAGAGGAGATTGGAGGAGGAGAGATGATAATCACAAGTGGGAGAGAGTGCTCTGGGAGGTATTGCTTACCCCCCCCTTCTCCCCCCAGCCGCATATATACCTGGCTGGGAGGTCTCTCAGGGGGGTTTGTCGTCGTGGGGCACGATAGAATGGCCACTGACATGGCCGTTACGGGGCGTCGTGGAGCAGCGCCGGGTACGGTCATGGCAGGGCGTAGTGGAGCTCCGCTTTGTACGGTCGATACAGGAGATCGTGGGCAGCATCGGGTACAGCCGTTGCAGGGAGTAGTGGAGCAGGAGGCCGCGGCGTGCCTCTGGAGAATAGCCTGTCGTTATCAAAAGATCTCCGACTCGGGGTCGGAATGCTGGATCATAGGGCAGCCGACCCGGGGTCGGGCTGCGAAGCCGGGGAGGTCCGACTCGGGGTCGGAGTGCTGGATCATAGGGCAGCCGACCCGGGGTCGGGCTGCGGAGCCGAGGAGGTCCGACTCGGGGTCGGAGTGCTGGATCATAGGGCAGCCGACCCGGGGTCGGACTGCGGAGCCGAGGAGGTCCGACTCGGGGTCGGAGTGCTGGATCATAGGGCAGCTGTAGCTTTCCTGGATACGCGTGCCGATCACGTGGGGCATGGCGGCTCAATTCCCCCATAACAGTAGCCCCCCACTTCCGAGCCTGGAACCAGAAGGGGAACAGGTGAAGGGAGTGATGTTTCGAGATTGCCGCCATCCTTCGGAGAGGCGCGCGCGCTTCAAGCTTCCCGCCTTCTTTATGGCGTATGGCGGTTGCTGCTGACCTGGCAACCTGAGGATTTCGGCGGACATCCTTCCTTAATGGTGTCGATTCGCCTTTGGGGTGCGAGCGACCCTTCGGCGGCCAGGCGTCTTCTGGCGTCATCGAGGTGTCACTTGCCCTTTCGCCTATTTAATCGGGGGCCCTCCCCCGTCCGTCTTCTTCTTTACGGACATTTTCGAGTTTCTCCTTTGCGCTACCATTGTTGCCGCCGAAACGTTCGCTTGCTTTTCCTTTGACGCTCTCGGAGCCGTTCTTCCTCCTCTTCAAGTGAGTTTCCCACTCTTCTACTTTGAGCTCTTCATACTTTTTCTTTTTGTACTAGTGCACCCCAGTCGTTCCGGCCTTTCCCTCCTTCTTGACCCCGTCCTGACCGTAGATTGGCCATTAGGGATGGGCGAAGTGGGAGCAGATAGCATCAAATCAAAACTGGTCGCCGAGGACTTAGACGGATTTGTGGCTCGGTACCACCTTCCCGAGGCCTGCAATGTCACGCTCCCAGGGCCTGAGGAGAGGATGTCTCATCCTCCCCGAGGGAAGATCGCCATCAATGAGGGCATCCTCCAAGCCGGGTTCCGCTTTCCCCCTTCGGACCTAGTCTTACAGGTGCTCCGGGGTTTAGGAATGGCACCGACGCAACTGGTGCCGAACTCGTGGCGTGCTCTGACGGTCTTCCAGGTTCTCTGTCGCTTGCATGCGATTCCCGCCACCTTGAACGTTTTCTGGGAGCTCTACGGCCTGAGCGGCCACCCCCAGGACAAAGGGTGGTGGTGCTTCGCAGCGCGGCGAGGGTGCGGCCTTGTCAAGGAGGGTCCTACCTCCATTCACCACTGGAAGGAGCGCTTCTTTTTCGTTGATGCAGACCCCTCCTGGGAAATCAGGGCAATCTGGGGGACGCCGGTGAAGTCCCCAATTGGCCTGTCGAAGTTGTCGAGGGAGGAATCCGAGGGCGTCGCCGCCTTGAAGGGGTTGGTCGCCGAGGGCCAGCTTCCCCCGGTGGGCCGCCTCATTTCTGAGGATACCTTGGTGAACGTCGGTTTGAGCTCGGTCCCCACCGACCGTGAGTCCGCCATCGTTTCTTTAGCTCTTTTCTTCTCTTTCGTTCCTTCTTCCTTTCGGTTTCTCAGTCCCTGACCATCCCGTCCTTCTTGCAGAGGTCGACGACGTCATGCGGTCGGTGAAGTCGAAGGCTGTTGGTAGGGCGTCCCTGCTGGAAGCAGTCCGGAGGAGGAAACGAGCTCTTCCGAGCGGGGCCCCACCGGCGATGAAGTCCCGTAAGGAGATACCTCCGATGCCGACCGACGAGTCCGGGCCCACCGGTCAGGGAGATGTCGTGGGCACCGACCGGCAGCTGACGCTGTACCAGCCCTCCGGTGGTAAGGTTGCCGCTACTCCGGAGGTGCCACCTGAGCCTGCTCAAGACGGACGGGTCGGACGTGATCGGTCCCCGACCCGGCCTTCGACTCGGTCGGCTCCTGATGACTCGAGGAGGGACGCGCCGAGGCCCCGGCCGAGCGGGACCCTATCAATTCCTGGGGCGACCCCCGCCCCGAGCGCGATCAGTCGGACTCTTCCCCAGGCGATGGATAAGGGTAAGGCTGCAGAACCACCATCCGGCTCCGGGGAGAAATCGGGGTCTGCCTTCACTACCGATGGCGCCCGAAATCTCATCGAAACAGTGTTGCTGGAGAAGGACCGTCGGCGGGTCCGGGAGTTGGATGTCTCTGACGTCGGGGCCGCCAGCTGCGTCTGTCTCATGTCGGTGAGTGTTCTTCTGGCCGTCTTTCACCATTTATTGGCTCTGTTGTTCTCCGCCTGACTCCCTTATTTTTCCTATTTCTTAGCTCGCCCAGTACATGATCCGTCTGGAGGAGTGCTACAAGGAACAGGCGGGGCTTTTGGCGAAGGCCGAGGACCGGCTGAAAGCAATGGAAGAGGGAGGCCGGGCTGCGGCAGGCAGGACGACCGGGGACCTCGAGGCGAGGCTCCGGGAGGCCGAAGAGCGGGCACTCGGCTTCGCCGCCCTGGAGGAGCAACTGTCAGAGGCTCGGGAGCAACTCAAAGCCGCCTCGGGCCTCGAAAGCAGGGTCAAGAAGGCGGAGGAACGGGCTGAAAAGCAGTCCCGGAAGATCGCGGACTATCGAGAGCGGTGGGAGAAGGCCCAGCGGTCTGCCGACAACGCCTGCGACCGAATCCGCTCTTTTGAAGCCAAACTAGGCGAACTGGAGTCGGCCCTGGAGAAGTCATGCACGGACGTCCAAGAGCTCCGTTCGCGCCTGAAGGAAGCCGAGGCCGCTCGGGTTGCTACCGAGGTGAAGCATAAAGAGGCTCAGGCTGATCTGCTGAGGGTCTCCTCTGAGGCCGAAGGCCGGATTGTGGCGAAGGTCTTGGAGGCCAAGGCTCAGATTATGGAGCGAGCTGAGGCGGAGCTGGCCGAGAAGAGGGCGGAAATCGGGCGTCAGGCGGTAGAGGCTTATCGCCAGTCCGCCGAGTTCGCCCATGATATGTCGGAGGCAGTGCGGACCTATCGCCAGTCTGACGAGTTTGTCCATGACGCGTCGGACGCGGGGGCCGAAGCCTTCACCTTGGGCTTCGAGGAGGGCCTGGCAAGGGTGTCGGCTAAGTATCCCGAAGTTGACCTGAGCGAGATCTCCCTCCTGGACTCCTCTCCGGCGCCATCGCCTGCTGGTTCTCCTGCTGCTTCCCTACCTCCCGCGGACGAGCTCGGCGTTCCCGACCCGGGAGTTCCTCCAAGCTGACCTCTTGTACCTTCCATTGTCTTTTTTATTTTTGTATGTCGGCGTTTTGCCCAATTGTATGGGCCTCGGCCCTGAAAATTAATGCACGTTGAATATTTCTTCATCTCGCCCTCGTCCTCTTTTTTTTTTTTTTAGCTCTTGGTTGCTTCTTGCTGACTTTTGATTCCCGAAGTTCTTCCGGCGCTAGGCCAGGCATCCGAGGGTTAAACCTCAGGAAACTCTTCCGGCGTTAAGCCAGGCATCCGAGGGTTAGGCCTCAGGAAATTCTTCCGGCGCTAAGCCAGGCATCCGAGGGTTAGGCCTCAGGAAATTCTTCCGGCGCTAAGCCAGGCATCCGAGGGTTAGGCCTCAGGAAATTCTTCCGGCGCTAAGCCAGGCATCCGAGGGTTAGGCCTCAGGAAATTCTTCCGGCGCTAAGCCAGGCATCCGAGGGTTAGGCCTCAGGAAACTCTTCCGGCGCTGAGCCAGGCATCCGAGGGTTAGGCCTCAGGAAACTCTTCCGGCGCTGAGCCAGGCATCCGAGGGTTAGGCCTCAGGAAACTCTTCCGGCGCTAAGCCAGGCATCCGAGGGTTAGGCCTCAGGAAACTCTTCCGGCGCTGAGCCAGGCATCCGAGGGTTAGGCCTCAGGAAATTCTTCCGGCGCTAAGCCAGGCATCCGAGGGTTAGGCCTCAGGAAACTCTTCCGGCGCTGAGCCAGGCATCCGAGGGTTAGGCCTCAGGAAACTCTTCCGGCGCTAAGCCAGGCATCCGAGGGTTAGGCCTCAGGAAACTCTTCCGGCGCTGAGCCAGGCATCCGAGGCCCGAGCCTCGGGAGATTCCACTCGTTGGTCGGCCTAGGCTGGCGCAAGCCGAGGCGACCGGTCGGGGCTTCCGGCTAGTCTGCTCCCGGGATGATCATCGGGTTAGCCAGGCATCTGAGGGTTGTCAAGCCTCAGGGAAATTCCGCTCGTTGGTCGGCCAAGGCTGGCGCAAGCTGAAGCGACCGGTCGGGGCTTCCGGCTAGTCTGCTCCCGGGATGATCATCGGGTTAGCCAGGCATCCGAGGCCCGAGCCTCGGGAGATTCCACTCGTTGGTCGGCCAAGGCTGGCGCAAGCCGAGGCGACCGGTCGGGGCTTCCGGCTAGTCTGCTCCCGGGATGATCATCGGGTTAGCCAGGCATCTGAGGGTTGTCAAGCCTCAGGGAAATTCCGCTCGTTGGTCGGCCAAGGCTGGCGCAAGCCGAGGCGACCGGTCGGGGCTTCCGGCTAGTCTGCTCCCGGGATGATCATCGGGTTAGCCAGGCATCTGAGGGTTGTCAAGCCTCAGGGAAATTCCGCTCGTTGGTCGGCCAAGGCTGGCGCAAGCCGAGGCGACCGGTCGGGGCTTCCGGCTAGTCTGCTCCCGGGATGATCATCGGGTTAGCCAGGCATCTGAGGGTTGTCAAGCCTCAGGAAAATTCCACTCGTTGGTCGGCCTAGGCTGGCGCAAGCCGAGGCGACCGGTCGGGGCTTCCGGCTAGTCTGCTCCCGGGATGATCATCGGGTTAGCCAGGCATCTGAGGGTTGTCAAGCCTCAGGGAAATTCCGCTCGTTGGTCGGCCAAGGCTGGCGCAAGCCGAGGCGACCGGTCGGGGCTTCCGGCTAGTCTGCTCCCGGGATGATCATCGGGTTAGCCAGGCATCCGAGGGCCGAGCCTCGGGAGATTCCACTCGTTGGTCGGCCTAGGCTGGCGCAAGCCGAGGCGACCGGTCGGGGCTTCCGGCTAGTCTGCTCCCGGGATGATCATCGGGTTAGCCAGGCATCTGAGGGTTGTCAAGCCTCAGGGAAATTCCGCTCGTTGGTCGGCCAAGGCTGGCGCAAGCCGAAGCGACCGGTCGGGGCTTCCGGCTAGTCTGCTCCCGGGATGATCATCGGGTTAGCCAGGCATCCGAGGGCCGAGCCTCGGGAGATTCCACTCGTTGGTCGGCCTAGGCTGGCGCAAGCCGAGGCGACCGGTCGGGGCTTCCGGCTAGTCTGCTCCCGGGATGATCATCGGGTTAGCCAGGCATCCGAGGGCCGAGCCTCGGGAGATTCCACTCGTTGGTCGGCCACTTGTCGCTCGCCGCCCATCGGGGTTTCTCTGTGCCCAGCCGCGACCGTGTTTCTCCTCTCCTCCAAGCGTTGCCTGGGGGGAACACGAGAAGGGTATTAAACGCTAATTAATGCGTTACCTGGGAAATCGGATCGCCAGTTGCTGCTGGTGAGGAGTGTTAGTTGAGCGGCCGCGATACGCGGGTTCTTCGAGGAGGATGCGGCCTGGGCGCGAGCGGAGACACGTGGACCTAGGGGTATACGTCACCCGGATCGTCCTGCACAAAGAATGCGATTTAAGGAGAATGACGCTTAGGAAATCGCGGGGAGATACGCCTCGGGAGCCGGAACGGCTCCGGATTCAGTGCGCCTGCATTTATTGGAACCACCCGTATCGGAACTACCAGGGGGCCGCAGCTTGGCTATAAATACAGGTGCAGGTACGATGGAATTTGCTAAGCCGGAGCTGCAGGTTGCCATGGATCGCGGACCTCCTCCTTGGCATATGACTGAGAGACTCCTGTCGAAGGAAAGGGGAGGCGCTCCCCTTACAACTTCAGCCAACTAGCCGTTTCATCTGGGATCAACAAGGAGGGTCTCCCCGGCGGAACTCCGCTCTAGGCGTTTCATCCGGGATCACATCTCCCCTCCTTGAAGTTCAGCCTCCCGGTTGAGCTCTGCGCCGGACGCTCAATCCGGGACCGCGCCTCCATATACTCTTCCCCCTCGAATCCCTTCTCTTTCCTACCACTGGGGAAGATGGGAATATCCTTTGGAGGCGGCGTTCCCCTGGGGGCAGCGGGAGCTTCTTCTGCGGCGGCTCCTCCTCTTTTTGGTGAGGTGCTGGATGGCGCCTCCGGTTAGAAGCACCCACTTCTGGTGGGACTGCAGCCGCCCTGGGTTGAGGGTTTGGGTCCCCACCTCTTCTTTACTTTCTTTACTCCCTAATTCCCCTCTGGGAATTCCTTGTAATCACACGAGCACGCCACTGTAACCAGAAATTATTGAAATGAAAAGTATTGCACCTTTTTAAATTGTCTTTCTGGCCTTGTTGTTCTACTGATAATACATCCGCAGGTTAGCGGAATTCCAGCCCCTTGGAATTTCTCGGCCATCTAGGGCTTCCAACTGGTAGGAGCCAGGTCGGTTTACCCAACGAACTTTATACGGGCCTTCCCAATTTGGCGCTAGCTTCCCACCTTCCGTAGGTTGAGATGCCTTAGCTCGCCTCAGCACCAGATCTCCAATTCTGAAAAGCTTCGGTCGGACTTTGGAGTTGTAATATCGGGCCACCCTCTGCTGATACATTGCCATCCGTACCTGAGCCATTTCCCTTGCCTCTTCCAAGAGATCCAAGTTCCCTCGGAGTTGCTCTGAATTGGCCTCGGGTCGGTGCGCGGCCACCCGAGGCGAGGGGAGTCCGAGCTCCACGGGGGCAACGGCTTCCGTGCCATAGGTTAGGCTGAAAGGCGTCTCTCCAGTAGGAGTCCGTTGTGTGGTCCGATACGCCCAAAGGACATTCTCGAGTTCCTCGACCCAAGCTTGCCCCGTCCGGCCGATCCGCGCTTTGATACCTTGGAGGATTGTCCGATTTGTGACCTCGGCCTCGCCGTTGGTTTGGGGATGCGACACGGATGTGAACCGATGCTCGATCCCGAATTCCTCGCAGAAGTCCCGGAAGTGCTTGTTATCAAACTGTCGACCGTTATCCGAGATGAGGACCCGAGGTACTCCAAATCGGACAATGATGTTCTTCTTCACGAACTTCCGGACTTGTGCCTCCGTGATGGTGGCCAGTGGCTCTGCCTCCACCCACTTGGTGAAGTAGTCGATGGCGACAATCAAAAATTTCCGCTGGGCCGAAGCGACGGGGAATGGTCCGAGGATATCCATTCCCCATTGTGCGAAGGGCCAGGGCGCGGTGATCGGCGCCAAGGGGACAGAGGGGACTCTCTGGACGTTGGCGTGGCGCTGGCAGGCGTCGCATTTCCGCACGTGGTCCTTCGAGTCCTCCATCAAGGTCGGCCAATAGTAGCCTTGCCTCATGATCTTATGCGCCAAGGACCTAGCCCCCAAGTGCGATCCGCAGATGCCTTCGTGGACTTCGCCGAGGGCGTAGGCCGCTTCCGCGGGGCGGAGGCACCTTAAGAGGGGGGCGGTAAACGAGGTCCGATACAGCCTCCCTTCATAAAGTACGTAGTGGGCGGACTTCTTTACAAGCCGCCGGGCCTGATCTTCGTCTTCAGGGAGGATTCCTTCGGCGAGGTAGGCGACGAGCGGGTCCATCCAAGACGGCTCCGGATCAATTGCCATCACCGCTCCAGCCCCGTCAATGCTCGGGGCATCCAGGGTCTCCAGGTAGATTGCCCTCGACAAGTTGTGCGCGTCTGCGTCCACTAGGCGGGACAACCTGTCGGCCCTGGCATTTTCGCTCCTCGGGACCTGCTGAATGTCAACACTGCCGAGGTCGGGAATGAGTGTTTGCACCTTCCGGACGTAGCTCTGCATGGTCGGGCTCCGCGCCTCGAACTCCCCTCGAACCTGCCCGACCACCAGCTGGGAGTCGGTGAAGACTTTCAGACGCCGGATGCCGAGCTCCTTGGCGAGTTTGAGTCCCGCGACTAGGGCCTCGTACTCCGCCTCATTGTTGGTCACTGGAAATCCGAACCTTAAGGCATACTCGGCTATCACTCCATCGGGATTGGTGAGGACCAGCCCAGCCCCTCCACCTTCAGGGTTCGACGACCCGTCAATGTGGAGCGTCCAGATCGGGAGATCGAGGCTGGGTGTCTCCGGCGGCTTAGGTTCCGCCTCCTGCACAGTGCACTCAGCGAGAAAGTCCGCGAGTACCTGGGCCTTGATGGCTGGTCGGGGCTGGTAGCGGATGTCGAACTCACCAAGTTCTACTGCCCACTTCACCAGCCGTCCCGCATTCTCTGGATTGCTGAGAATCTGCCGCAGTGGTTGATCGGTCAAAAGGGTGACAGAATGAGCCTGGAAATAGGGGCGAAGCCTCCTGGTCGCAGTCAGCAGCGCGAAGGCGATCTTCTCAGCCTTCGTGTACCGCGTCTCGGCATCCCGGAGGACTCGGCTGATGTAGTATACAGGCTTCTGAAGTCTTGCCTCTTCCCGAACCAGTACTGCGCTGACTGCGGTTGGGGAGACCGCCAGGTAAAGGTAGAGCATCTCCCCCTCTTGCGGCTTGGACAGCAGGGGAGGAGACGCCATGTACTCCTTGAGCTGGTCGAACGCCGCATGGCATTCGGCCGTCCAGAGGAAGTCTTTTGGGCGCTTCAACACCTTGAAGAATGGTTGGCAGCGTTCGGCCGACTTTGCCACAAATCGTCCGAGCGCGGCGACCCTTCCAGCGAGCTCCTGAACCTCCTTCACTTTGGTCGGAGGGGACATATCTTGGATGGCTTTGATCTTGTCCGGGTTGGCCTCGATCCCGCGCTGGTTGACAATGAAACCGAGGAACCTCCCGGCCGAAGCACCAAAAGCGCACTTCGCTGGGTTTAGCTTCATGCGAAACTTTCGCAAGGTGGTGAAAGTCTCCTCCAGATCTGCAATGTGCTGGTCTGCATGGCGGCTTTTTACCAGCATATCGTCCACGTACACCTCCATATTCCGGCCGATCTGCTCCTTGAAGATTTTATTGACGAGGCGCTGGTAAGTGGCGCCAGCGTTCTTCAGACCGAAGGGCATTACCTTGTAACAGTACAGCCCCCGGTCTGTTATGAAGGCAGTTTTCTCCTCGTCCTGTGGAGCCATTATTATTTGGTTGTAGCCGGAGAAGGCGTCCATAAAAGACAGTAGCTGATATCCGGAAGTCGCGTCGACCAGTTGGTCTATCCGTGGAAGCGGAAAGCTATCCTTGGGGCACGCCTTGTTCAGGTCGGTGTAGTCGACGCACATCCTCCACTTCCCGCTCGCCTTCCGGACAAGTACGACGTTTGCCAGCCACTCGGGGTAGCTCACCTCTCTTATGAAACCTGCCTCCAAGAGTTTGTCTACCTCCTGGTCGACCACCCGGATCCGATCCGGGGCACAGTGTCTCTTCTTTTGCTTTACCGGTCGGTGGGTCGGGTCGACGTTGAGGGCGTGAGAAACGACCTCCGGGTCGATCCCAGGTACATCGGCCGCCGACCAGGCAAACACATCTGCATTGGCTCGGAGGAATTCCACTAACCGGAGCCGAGCTTCCAAGTCGAGATTGGCACCGACCCGGACCGTGCGGTCCGGGCGGCCTTCTTCGAGGGGAACTTCGATTACGCCCTCGGCCGGCTCCCCGTGCCGCAAGGCCACTTCGTCTCTGGCGTCAAGTGACTCGACGCTTAGGGCCTCCATGGGCTTCTTCCCTTTGAGAGTTGCTAGGAAACACTGCCGTGCGGTCGGCTGGTCACCTCGGACCTCTCCAATCCCGGCCGCTGTGGGGAACCGCATGAGCAAATGGTAGGTAGAAACCACCGCGCGAAGGGCGTTCAGTCCGGGTCGTCCGAGGATAGCGTTGTAGGCCGAGGGGACACGGACGACCAAGAACCCGAGCCGCACCGTGGCTTCTGCGGGTGCAATGCCCGCAGTCACAGGCAGCTCGACGACACCTTCGGCCGAGATAGCGTCTCCAGTGAATCCTATGAGGGGGGTGGATGTTTTGTGCAACAATTGTCGGGAAAAGCCCATCTTTTGGAAGGCCTCGTAATACAAAATATCAGCTGAGCTTCCACTATCCACAAGAACACGCCTTACATCATAGTCCGCCATAGTGAGAGAGATCACCATGGCGTCATCGTGGGGAGTCTGAACCCCCTTTACATCTTCATCACAAAAAGTGATTACATTTCCGACCCGCTGCCTCTTCGCGACGGCCACTCCTGATACTTCCGCCGAGCCCCCTGCGTTCCTCACGGGCCGAGAGCAGCCCCCAGTGATGGTGTGGATCACTCCCGCAACGGGTCGATTCTGCTCCCGAGGCTCCTGAGGGGCCGGGTTGGCTGGACGCGGGTCTGCGGGGGGACGTCGGTCGTTTACATATCGACCGAGACGTCCTCGGCGAATGAGAGCCTCGATCTCGTCCCGAAGCTGGAAGCAGTCTTCGGTATCGTGGCCGTGGTCTCGGTGGTACTCACAGTACGCCCGAGAAGGCTTCCTCCCAGGGATCTTCTTCATCTGCCTCGGGACCGGGAGGTCCTCCCGCCCCTTAACCTCCATGAGGATCTGGGCCCGGGGGGCCAGGAGTGGGGTGTACCGGTTGAAGCGTCGGTGCGGAGAACGAGGGCGTGTGGCGCCGTGGTTCCTTGCTGGTGACGGGCTTCTGCGCCGGCGTTGAGGCGTCGGGCTCCTCCTCTGGGGTGCCTCTTTTCGCCTTTTCTTCCCGGGCTTTAGAGGGGCTTCGGCGGCCTCCTTGTTCCGGTGGGAGGCTGCCTCCTCGGCGTCTGCATACTGGTTTGCCCGAGACAACAGCTCCGGGAAGCTCCGCGGCAGACGTTTGTCCAGGGAGAAGGTGAGTCTGCCCTTCCGGAAGCCTCGCTTCAGGGCTGAGAGAGCCACCTCCTGGCTCAAATTCCGGACCTCCAGTGTTGCCTTGTTGAAGCAGGTGAGATAATCCCGCAGGCTCTCTCCCTCGTTCTGCCGGACATCGAAGAGGGAGTCGGAGACCAGTCTTCGCCGGCTACTGACGGCGAAATGGCTGATGAAGAGACGGGTGAACTGGTGGAAGGACTGGATGGAATTAGCCTCCAGGCCGGCGAACCACGCCCTTGCCGGGCCGCGGAGGGTCGCCGGGAAGGCCTTGCAGAGGAGAGGATCCGATGCTCCATGGAGGAGCATAAGAGTCCTGAAACTCTCCACGTGGTCCCGTGGGTCCGCCGCCCCGTCGTAGGGTTCGATCGCCGGCATTTTGAACCCCGGCGGGTTTAGGGTTCGCAGGATCCTTGAGGCAAGCGCCGGCTGGGAGGAGATTTCCAAGTCGGCGAAGGGATCTTTGGAGTGGCCCTTCAGGACCTGGAGCTGTCTGTGGAGATCGTCCACCCGCCGGTCCAGGGAGCGCGACCGGTGGGTGGGAGACAAGGAGCGGCGCGAGGGGGACCGACTGGAGTGCGGGCCCCTCGAGGACTGGGGTGTCTGAGAACGCGCCCGGGTCCGCCTCTCGTATCCCGCGCAGCTCCGATGAGAAGGTCCTGGCAGAATGGACCGCACTCGAGAATCCTCCCCGCGCCGGCGCTCCTCTCCATGGGAGAGGAAGGAGCGCGGGTTGTGAGGAAGAGGCGAGTGCTCGGGGAGCAGTGGCTCCTGAGCCCGCTGCGGCACCCGAGAGATCACACCCTGCAGATTCTGCACTGCCTCCGCGAGGGTGCGAACCTGCTGGGCTAGCTGGTCGAACTGAGCAGGTTCGACCGTCTGAATGGGAGGAGAAGCGGTGGAATGCTGCTGAGAGTGTGTTGGGGACGCAGCAGCCTCCCGGCCAGAGGCGCGAGAGGCTCCGCGACCGGAAGCATTGGAAGCTCCGCGACCACCTCGCCGTGCCATTACGATCGTTCTGAGATTCGGCCCTTCCTCTAGCGCCAACTGTTGCTGGTGGTCCAAACCGAGAACGATTGACACGACGGTGTGAACGGGGTTCCGCCTGAGTTGTCTTGGTTGGTGCTGGTTGCGCTCCACCTTCCGCCAAGGAACCTGCAAACAAGCCTTGCACCACCACCAGGGTGGTGATGGCCCTCCGACGGTCAAGTCAGAGGAGATTGGAGGAGGAGAGATGATAATCACAAGTGGGAGAGAGTGCTCTGGGAGGTATTGCTTACCCCCCCCTTCTCCCCCCAGCCGCATATATACCTGGCTGGGAGGTCTCTCAGGGGGGTTTGTCGTCGTGGGGCACGATAGAATGGCCACTGACATGGCCGTTACGGGGCGTCGTGGAGCAGCGCCGGGTACGGTCATGGCAGGGCGTAGTGGAGCTCCGCTTTGTACGGTCGATACAGGAGATCGTGGGCAGCATCGGGTACAGCCGTTGCAGGGAGTAGTGGAGCAGGAGGCCGCGGCGTGCCTCTGGAGAATAGCCTGTCGTTATCAAAAGATCTCCGACTCGGGGTCGGAATGCTGGATCATAGGGCAGCCGACCCGGGGTCGGGCTGCGAAGCCGGGGAGGTCCGACTCGGGGTCGGAGTGCTGGATCATAGGGCAGCCGACCCGGGGTCGGGCTGCGGAGCCGAGGAGGTCCGACTCGGGGTCGGAGTGCTGGATCATAGGGCAGCCGACCCGGGGTCGGGCTGCGGAGCCGAGGAGGTCCGACTCGGGGTCGGAGTGCTGGATCATAGGGCAGCTGTAGCTTTCCTGGATACGCGTGCCGATCACGTGGGGCATGGCGGCTCAATTCCCCCATAACAGAAACCATGATGGCTAATATGATGAAACAACAACAAGATTTTATCAAGCAACAACAACAGACCAATACAGCCCAAGCCTAGACTAACCAATTCCATGCGCAAGCAATTGCAAAACTTGAGGTTAGTCTGAGCCAAATAGCTAACTCTCTAGGGGATAGGAAGAAAGGTGAACTACCTAGTCAACCAGTGCCTAACCCTAGTAGACAACAAAATCAAGGTCAGATAGGTCAGTATCAAATCAATTCTAATGGAAATCTGACCTATGAAGTCCAGGCAATTACCACTTTAAGGTCTGGCAAGCAAGTGGACAATAAAGTCCAACTTTCTGAAAATAAAAAAGAAAATAAAACTGAATCCGATAAGAACCCTATTCAGAAGAGGGGTCAAGAACAGGACAAACCGGAAAAAAGGGAAGAACCCATAGAAACATACAAACCCAAGGTTCCCTTTCCCAGTAGACTTCAGGACTCCAAGAAACAATCTAACTTTGATGAAATCATGGAAGTCTTTAAAACTGTTCAAATAAATATACCTTTTCTCGATGCCATAAGACAAATTCCCTCCTATATAAAATTCTTGAAAGACCTCACCACGGTCAAAAGAAAAACAAGTATTCCTAGGCAAGCTGTTATGGCTGCACAAGCCTCATCTCTCATTCAACAACAGATTGCCCAGAAATTCAAAGACCCTGGTTGCCCAACTATTGAAATAAAAATAGGAGAGACGATCATCCAAAGAGCTCTATTAGATTTAGGAGCCAGTGTAAACCTACTTCCCTACTATGTGTACCAAAAATTAGGTTTGGGGAAATTAAAGCCTACAAATATTACCCTTTCCTTAGCAGATAGGACAGTGAAGTACCCCAAGGGGATTGTAGAGGATGTAATAGTGAAAGTAAATGAGTTTTACTATCCTGTGGACTTCGTTATCCTTGAGACTGAACCTGCAATACATCCAGACAGTCACACACCTATAATTTTAGGTAGACCTTTCTTAGCCACAGCAAATGCTGTGATCAACTGTCGAAATGGGATGCTGAAGTTATCTTTTGGCAACATGAAAGTCGAGCTTAATGTCTTTAATATAAGTAAACAACCACCAGACGACAAAGAAATCAATGAAGTTGACATGATTGAAAGTCTGGTTCAGGAGACTTTCTTACAAACTTATAATAAGGACCCTTTAGAAGCTTACCTTGCCCATTCTGAGGAAGTGGTCGAGCATGCACCCCCTAGTTCTGTTCCTCTTATAAGCATAGATCGTCACCAGCCAACTGTTCTTCCTTGGACTCTTCCAAAACCATTCTTAGATAATGGTTGAAAAAATGGGGATTTACATTTTGTCTGGCTGAAGACATAAAACTTAGCGCTCTTGGGAGGCAACCCAACATGTAAATATTTTCAAAAAAAAAAAAAATTGCAGGTTTGTGATTTTTGCCCCTATTGTCACTTTACCTACTCATATCAGGTAACTTCTCCTCTATCCTATTACTGTTTTAAATTTTCTTTCACATTGAGGACAATGTTAGATTTAGGTGTGGGGGAGAGAATATTTTTGATGCAATTAAAAAAATATTAAAATTAAAAAATAATATAAAAAAGGGGGATTTCAAATTTTTAACTCAAAATCTAATCTTTTTGGCTGTGTAAAGTAGGAATTGCTTTGACAATAGCTTTGAGTTAAGGAATATGATAGCAGTTTTAGCTTGAGTTGTCGTCCCACCTATCTTCTGCTAACATGATACAAGATGAGTTAGCACTTACACATAAGCACATGAATAGTGGGGTATGTAAACTTACGACTAATATGAATATTTTTAATCTTCGGGATAATTTAGAGTTATATGTGTGATAAACACCCTAACCTAACCAAAAGAAAAAAAAAAGAAAAAAAAAGAAGAGATAAAATAAAATAATGAGTTTAATTTAAGTCTCCTCACTGAGTAACCGGGCCTCCTGCCTGGCAAGCAGCAAGTGTTCGCGTAAAAAGGTGAGGACATTGAGATTAAACTCTGAGTGACTAATTTAGCCTTGAAGCCTAATTAACTTGAGTTATTAAGCCTGTTAGGGTGTCTCTACACCTAGTGCCCTGAGCCATCTGGATCGGGAGTCATTGGCCTAACACTCACTACATGGGTTAGCTAGAAAGCTTAATAAGGCTAGATATTGCACAAGTCATTCTTCTTAGCATTCAGTCTGAAAAAAAAAAGAATAAATAAATTCGGGGTGTTCATTACCATTTAACTCTAGAAAGTCTTGAAAATTGGAGTGATCATGTTGGAAGTAAGTGAAAGCCACTCATTTATATGATACTATCTTGCACCTCACTACATTCTTGACTTGTTAGCAGATAGATGGGGTGTAATGAAACTTGAGTTAGAGTCTGCTTAAATATGATAACAACAAGTCTCTATTGTCCTTGCAATTCTAGTTTCATACAGTAATACTTGTTCAAATTTCGAGTTAAAATTTGAAAATTCCTGACTGATGAAGTTTGTGGGTAACTTCACTGCAAACCCTCACGAGACAACACTCGTCCGCTAGGGTAACCTAGGGGTTTAATGGCTTGTTGCACATGCTAAGTGCAATCGTAATGCTCTACGAAAGTGAGTATTTATCTTAGGATATTTATATAATAAATAACACTTTTGCTCTCTCATTTTATCATTTTCGCACTGAATTGCTAGAGACTAGCAATAAGCTAGTTGGGGGGTGTGATAAGAGCACAAAAGTGCGACCTACATGTTACTAAAATTAGTGTTATTGTTAACCGATAATAATAAATTCACTAGATTAACATTATATTTGGATTTAACATAGATTAGTATAAATTATAGATAAAATGCACATTGACTACAAATTTGACTTCAAATAGGGTCCGAGTCGGGTTCGGGTCCGAATCGGATTTGAGCCTTTGAAAAATAATTTTGGGCAAATCTAAATTTGCCATAAGGTGCTGGGTGACCCATGACTAAAAACACTTGACCTCCAGCCAGAATAGATGACCCGTCCGTCTACAAGCAAAATTTCATATCATACTATATGACTAATCGGATGGAACTTGATGTCTCCCATATCCTCCCAGCCGTCCGCACGCATCACAAAGCTCCCGGCTCCTCCCTCCTTCCGTGTTCAAGATCCACCGCATCCGTGACACGCCTCTGCACCCACGGATCCATCTCATCCCGTGATCCCGTTCTTCTCGCGATCAGATCCCCAGTGTATCACGCGGTGAACCTTCCATCCGTGCGTTTCAGCCCGGCGTTCGTCCGCGTCTCCATCACGCCAGCCAGCCACACCGTCTGCACATCCCAGCATCCACGGTGTCCTCCCATCGATCTCGGATGATCGCTTCTTCCATTTCAGCGCATTCCTAGTTTTCGGATCAGCGTCTCCTCCGTGATCCAAGCCGCCCGCGTTCTTCACACGCTGCCATGAATATCCCAGCCGACACCCAAAGAAGGGAAGAACACCCCAGCATCTCTCCTTCCTCCCGACGATCACGCTCTCAGCTCTTCCATGATCCCGGCGGTCCCGCATCCGTGCCAGCCACCATGCCAGCAAGCCGAGATCCTGTGTTCTAGCCGATCCGCACTGGATCCCTTCCACGATCGACTCCTCCCCGTCGATCCCGCGCCTGGAGAAGAAAGGATCCGCGTTGCCCAAATTTTCTTCCATTTCAGCACATCTCCACCGCATAGCATCCGTCGTGATCCACTCCTTCCACGATCCGAATCCCAGCTCATCCCGCCTCTGCAACCATGGATCCACGGCATCCCGTAATCCACATGCTCCCAGCGCCCGGATCTCATCCGTGATCAACTCCTCCCCACGTCCCCACCTTCCGATTCCAGGCCGTCCGCATCCTCCGCGTCTCCCTTCCGCATCAGGCGTCCGTCTGCGGCTATAAAAGGAGAAGGAGGAAGAGGAGGGAGTGTGCTCGGTTTTGGGTGGAAACCAAGAGAGGAGGTGCTCTGTGTTGAGCCAAAGAACAGAGGAAGGAAGGGGTGCTCGGTTGGGGAAGAAGAAGAGAAATGCTCTGTTTTCTCTTTTGAAAACAGAGCATATTCTGTTTGTTTTTTTTTTCTTTAGTCTTCTTTTTGTTTTATTAAGAGTTTTTATTTGAGAGCAAGTGTTTTGGGATTTTTAGTTTTATTCATGCTAAAGTTGTAATTTCTGCTTTTAATCTACGTTCTTCAAATTATGCAATCTTTTAATTTTTCTTTGATGCAATATATTTAATTTTTCTTCATGCAATTGATGTTCTAGTCTTCAATATCCCTAGCACTGTGTTCATCCATTTTATGCCAGAGTTTTCTTTTTCATTAAATATATAAATGATCCTCGAATTTAAGTACCTGTCTTTCAATTAATTTCAATTAGAAAACATTCTCCGGTAGACCAGGAAATCTTTCAACATCTTCAAAGTAAAGTTTTTCTTTTGTTATTAAAAAAAAAATCGATTTCGAATCCAAGTGAACGTTTTTATTTTTAAGCAACTCCAATCGCCTCCCTGTGGATCGACCTTTTACAACCACTATTCTTCGAGTAGAACAGGTAAGAGTAAAATTAAATTTAACTTTTGTCCGTCGGTTCTAATAACGATCTGTCTAGCATATTTTTAGTTAGACAGGAATCGGACGAACATAAAGCTCCCCCTTTCATTTGGAATTATATAAGCCTTCATATCATGCAATCAATTGTTTGGCTTATATGTAGTTAATGATTTTGCTTTCTTAAGATTTCAGATTCTCCCCCTCAACATATGCATTCAATTTTGTTTAAATTTTTGAATTTTCTTTTAATGTCTTGAATCCTTTTTTGCTTAAATTCTTACTTTCAGAGGAAAAATCTGACAATTTGTTCTTGAGATTGATTCAACTAATCTCCGAATATCCTTTGAATAGATTCTGGAGATTACTCCTTGAGGAGCCCCAATAGAGAGATAATGAGCCTCGAGGTATCGAATCCACTTAGAACAAATTACATTTTGCAATTACATTTTGCTTTAAGAGTTTTCCTTTTTTTTTTGTGATTCCCTTTATATTCAATTCATCATATTTTCTCCCTCTTTTTGTCATCATAGCAAAAAGAAGTGCGGAACATAGAAAAGTATTGCACAGTTTTGTAAGAAAGTGTCTACTCATTGTATTGATGCTAATTTGAGTACAATTGTAAAAAAAAATACAAGTATAGAAACAAATACATCATAAGATAGAAAACAAAGCTACACTAGGGTTTCTTTGAGGATGAGGCTCCTGAACCTAGTCTCGTGTGTTGCAAGACCAAGCTGAGCGCCTCTTGAACATTCCCTAGCTGAACTATGATCTCCGAGGTGGCCCTAGACTGGATCGTGGTAAGCTCGGTCACACTCTTCTGAAGGGTGTCCAACTGGGAGATCAATGCATGTGCTAGTAGCTCCGCACCCTGGCTCTGGCTGCCTAGCTCCTGTCGGATGCCATCTCGCATCTTCTTCGTGTCGTCCTTGACGTCACTCATGTTCCAGTATTGAGCTTGGACCAGGCTGCGCACATTGGATATCTCTTCCCTCAGGTGCGCAGTCATCTCGGCCACTGCTGCCAAGGAAGGAACTAGCTCGGTGGAGGGAGCAGTCTGAGGACCTCGGAGCTCCCTCAGCAGGTCATCCCTCAGCTCCCTCACTATCTCCTGCCGCAACTCCCGAAGCTGCTCAGAAGATATTCTAACTTCCAGGGGCTGCTGCTGAGAAGGTGGGGCAGTGGAGGTGGAGGGCTCAATATGTGTAGGACCAGAGGTAGAAGGATAGGTGGGAAGATCTGTATAGTGCTCCAAGTCATGGTCAGGGCTAGGGGAGTGGTGAGTGGTAGGGTCAGATGGTGTGGAAGTGGATGGTTTCCGAACCCAGACTCCCCCAACCTTGTGGAATCCCATCCGATGAAAGGTCCCCTCACCCATGCGATCTGTAAAACGCAGTGAGCGAGAGGGTTCCCCCTCAGGGATAGGGACCTCTAACTCCCTAAAAATGAGAGTGAATAGCATTCCGTAAGGGAGACTCAACCTAGGTTTGTCTAGGGGTTCACAAAGGTATTTGTAGATGAGTTTAGAAAAGTTGATGGGAGTGTCTTGGAGGAGGTAGAACATCAAGGCTAGGTCTCTCTCTGAAATGAAGTCAAACCTACCAGTCTTTGGGAAGAGAGTCCTAGAGATGACACTAAGGAGAAGCCGCATTTCAGCCGAAAGCTGATTTGCGAACACCTCCTCTATGGGGGACAGAGGTGGACTCCCTAAGATGGCCGTAAGGGCCTCTATCCTATCGGAGGGGTGTGTGGGAGCAATCTGTTTTAAAATTATAGATGGAGAGAAGGAAGAACTTATCAGTTGAGGCGTGATTTCACTGTCCTTAAGAATAGATCGCGCCCCTCGGAGAATGGATCTCGGTGTAGCAGGTAATGGCGGCCTATCCTCCAGGATACAACAACTGGATCACTCCAAGCGTACACCCGCTAATGCAGTGATACTATCGAACAGCCCAGAACCGCTCAGGAAGATAGAATAGAGAAGTCCTCTTCGGGAACACAGAAAATAGAGAGAGAGGAAGATAAGATTTCTTATCTTAATCCTCGGATCTGATAGGGTTTAAAAAGAAAGGAAGAGGCGTTTTGAAAGATACGGGCATTTTTAAAAGACGCGACGTGACGTTATCAAATAAAATAATTCAAAAAATAAAACGGCAAAAAGAAACCTGGCTCAAGCCCACACCCGCGGGGGGGGGGGGGGGGGGGTCCCCCTGCGCATGATAATCGCAACGCGCCCGGTTAAACGTTTCCGGATCGGATTCGCCAATTTTAGCTTGGACCTCCATTGGGCTCATGCGCGCGTGGGCTACTTTCTTTCTTTGCTTCACCAAGTTAAAAGGTTGAATACTATATAAAGATCTTTTGAGTTTTGTTCCTTTCCAATGTGGGACTAAAGAAAGTACACTAGACAAAAAGACAAAAGACAAAGAAGGGCAGACTCGGAATTTTGAAATATTCCAACACAATCCCCTCACTCGAGAGATGGAGGACTCGAGCAATGAAGTCCTCCGAGATGAAAATAGGGACACCCATAACAGTTCCCTGGATACCCCCGCTAACCCGTGCGACAGTACCATAGAATTCCCTAACTAACCCTGGATAGGTAGGGAGGTCAAGTGTGCAGAAAAACTATAAACCCTGGGCCCTAAGGTGATGCCCTAGGTTGAACCCTTTCCGGGAGAGGAAGTCAAAGTTGACTTGCCTCCCGGTAGAGACAACCTTCCCGGCGCATGAGCGCGAGGGAATCGGCCTAGGCGGGGAAGGTACCGGAGGTGGTGGCCTCGCCGGTTCGTTCCGAGCCTTGGACCGTCGCTCGGCCCCACTCGCGGAGACGGGTCTCTTTCGGCTCGGGACAATGACCTTCCTAGGCATTTTTGACCTAAAAATGGGGAAGGACACGGAAAATAGGGAGAAACCTCGACGGAGATGACCTAAAGTGGGTCGGAGACGAGGTCGGAGACGGCTCTAGGGTTTTTGAACAGTGGCGGCTGAAAATAGAAGTAAAAAGAAAAACATTCCGCTTAGGATTAAAAGTCGGATTTCCGACCTCGAGTCGACTCCGGTAAGTCGCGAGTCGACTCGACCCCGAGTCGACTCCCAAATATGCGCGAGTCGACTCCCCCATGAGCCGACTCTAAAATGTATCCGAGTCGACTCGAACTCTGGCATACAACCAAAAATCTTGTTATTTTCGTGCCAAACGAGAGAGTTATGGACTTATCTAGGATTTAAGAAATGATTTGATGATCATAGATAAGAAATTCTATGTCCAACATAAACTAATCCTCAAAATCAATGAACTAGAGGGGAGTATCACTACAATGGATCAATCACTCCTAACCCTCTTCTAAGTATGCAAAATCGATCTTCACTCAAAGGTTTTGTGAAGATATTAGCAAGTTGATCATCAGTACAAACAAATTGAAGTGTCACATCACCATTCAGTACATGATCTCTTATGAAGTGATGTCTTATCTCAATATGTTTAGTTCTTGAATTTTTTGGTTAGATTAATGGCACTTGTATTATCACAGTTAATGGGAATTTTATCTTGTTTAATGCCATAATCTTCAAGTTGTTGTTTAATCCACAAGATTTGAGCATAACAACTTTCGGCAGCAACATATTCGGCTTCAGCCGTAGATAGTGCAACCGAGTTTTGTTTCTTGCTAAACCAAGAGATTAAGTTTTCTCCTAAGAATTGATATGACCCGCTGGTGCTTTTTCTATCAAGTTTCCAACCAGCGAATTCTGAATCAGTGTACCCTATTAAGTTTATGCTCGAATCTTTAGAGTACCATAAACCTATGGTTTTTGTTCCTATTAGGTATTTAAAGATTCTCTTAACAGCAATTAAGTGTGATTCCTTAGGATTAGATTGATATCTAGCACACATGCATTACACTAAACATGATATCAGGTCTACTTGCAGTAAGATATAATAAAGATCCTATCATACCTCTATACATCTTTTAATCTACTGATTTACGTGATTCATCTTTGTCTAGTTTGCATGATGAACTCATGGGTGTGCTGATTGACTTGTTTCCTTCCATATGAAACTTCTTAAGCATCTCCTTGATGTATTTTGCTTGACAGATGAAGATGCCTTCTTTAGATTGTTTGATTTGGAGCCCAAGAAAATAATTCAGCTCTCCCACCATGCTCATTTCAAATTCACTCTGCATTAGATCAGCAAATTCTTCGCAGAGGCGATTGTTAGTAGCACCGAAAATAATATCATCTACATAAATCTGAATTACTAACATATCTTTGTTTTTCTTCTTTAAAAACAGTGTTGTATCAACGTTCCCTCTAGAGAATTCATGGTCTAACAGAAATTTGCTAAGTCTTTCATACCATGCTCTAGGAGCTTGTTTCAAACCATAGAGTGCTTTGTTTAGTTTATACACATGATTGGGGTATTGATGATTTTCAAAACCAGGAGGTTGTTCTACATACACCTCCTCATTAATATACCCATTCAAAAAGGCACTTTTTACATCTATTTGAAATAATTTGAAATCTTTAGAGCATGCAAATGCTAGTAACAATCTAATTGCTTCAAGTCTAGCTACAGGAGCAAAAGTTTCATCAAAGTCTATACCTTCTTCTTGATTATAGCCCTTTGCTACTAGTCTAGCCTTGTTCCTAATCACGATTCCATTTTCATCAAGTTTATTTTTATATATCCATTTAGTTCCTATTATTGAGTATTCAGTGGGTCGTTCAACTAGGTTCCATACCTTATTTCTAGTGAATTGGTTTAGCTCTTCTTGCATTGCATTTATCCAATTTACATCATTTTCAGCTTTTTCTATGTTTTTAGGTTCAAAGTGTGAGACAAATGCTAGATGATTATTTAAGTTCCTAAGAGATGCTCTAGTTCTAACAGGTTGAGAGGGATCATCCAAAATTAATTCCTTAGGATGACCATGAGCATACCTCCAAGCCTTAGTCAGCCTATGATCTATAATTACCTCTTGGCTTGCTGATGCTTCTCCAATTTACTTTGGTTCATCTTCTTGTAATGTCATCTCATCAATCTTTTCTTCAAGAATTTCTGCATCATCATCAAGAGCTACTTTCTTGCTAGAAGAGATATCATTAGTATCATCAAAAACAACATGTATAGACTCTTCAATAACAAGGGCTCTTTTGTTAAAGACTCTATAAGCTTTACTTGATATAGAATATCCCAAAAAGATACTGTTATGGGGGAATTGAGCCGCCATGCCCCACGTGATCGGCACGCGTATCCAGGAAAGCTACAGCTGCCCTATGATCCAGCACTCCGACCCCGAGTCGGACCTCCTCGGCTCCGCAGCCCGACCCCGGGTCGGCTGCCCTATGATCCAGCACTCCGACCCCGAGTCGGACCTCCTCGGCTCCGCAGCCCGACCCCGGGTCGGCTGCCCTATGATCCAGCACTCCGACCCCGAGTCGGACCTCCCCGGCTTCGCAGCCCGACCCCGGGTCGGCTGCCCTATGATCCAGCATTCCGACCCCGAGTCGGAGATCTTTTGATAACGACAGGCTATTCTCCAGAGGCACGCCGCGGCCTCCTGCTCCACTACTCCCTGCAACGGCTGTACCCGATGCTGCCCACGATCTCCTGTATCGACCGTACAAAGCGGAGCTCCACTACGCCCTGCCATGACCGTACCCGGCGCTGCTCCACGACGCCCCGTAACGGCCATGTCAGTGGCCATTCTATCGTGCCCCACGACGACAAACCCCCCTGAGAGACCTCCCAGCCAGGTATATATGCGGCTGGGGGGAGAAGGGGGGGGGTAAGCAATACCTCCCAGAGCACTCTCTCCCACTTGTGATTATCATCTCTCCTCCTCCAATCTCCTCTGACTTGACCGTCGGAGGGCCATCACCACCCTGGTGGTGGTGCAAGGCTTGTTTGCAGGTTCCTTGGCGGAAGGTGGAGCGCAACCAGCACCAACCAAGACAACTCAGGCGGAACCCCGTTCACACCGTCGTGTCAATCGTTCTCGGTTTGGACCACCAGCAACAGTTGGCGCTAGAGGAAGGGCCGAATCTCAGAACGATCGTAATGGCACGGCGAGGTGGTCGCGGAGCTTCCAATGCTTCCGGTCGCGGAGCCTCTCGCGCCTCTGGCCGGGAGGCTGCTGCGTCCCCAACACACTCTCAGCAGCATTCCACCGCTTCTCCTCCCATTCAGACGGTCGAACCTGCTCAGTTCGACCAGCTAGCCCAGCAGGTTCGCACCCTCGCGGAGGCAGTGCAGAATCTGCAGGGTGTGATCTCTCGGGTGCCGCAGCGGGCTCAGGAGCCGCTGCTCCCCGAGCACTCGCCTCTTCCTCACAACCCGCGCTCCTTTCTCTCCCATGGAGAGGAGCGCCGGCGCGGGGAGGATTCTCGAGTGCGGTCCATTCTGCCAGGACCTTCTCATCGGAGCTGCGCGGGGTACGAGAGAAAAACCCGGGCGCGTTCTCAGACACCCCAGTCCTCGAGGGGCCCGCACTCCAGTCGGTCCCCCTCGCGCCGCTCCTTGTCTCCCACCCACCGGTCGCGCTCCCTGGACCGGCGGGTGGACGATCTCCACAGACAGCTCCAGGTCCTGAAGGGCCACTCCAAAGATCCCTTCGCCGACTTGGAAATCTCCTCCCAGCCGGCGCTTGCCTCAAGGATCCTGCGAACCCTAAACCCGCCGGGGTTCAAAATGCCGGCGATCGAACCCTACGACGGGGCGGCGGACCCACGGGACCACGTGGAGAGTTTCAGGACTCTTATGCTCCTCCATGGAGCATCGGATCCTCTCCTCTGCAAGGCCTTCCCGGCGACCCTCCGCGGCCCGGCAAGGGCGTGGTTCGCCGGCCTGGAGGCTAATTCCATCCAGTCCTTCCACCAGTTCACCCGTCTCTTCATCAGCCATTTCGCCGTCAGTAGCCGGCGAAGACTGGTCTCCGACTCCCTCTTCGATGTCCGGCAGAACGAGGGAGAGAGCCTGCGGGATTATCTCACCCGCTTCAACAAGGCAACACTGGAGGTCCGGAATTTGAGCCAGGAGGTGGCTCTCTCAGCCCTGAAGCGAGGCTTCCGGAAGGGCAGACTCACCTTCTCCCTGGACAAACGTCTGCCGCGGAGCTTCCCGGAGCTGTTGTCTCGGGCAAACCAGTATGCAGACGCCGAGGAGGCAGCCTCCCACCGGAACAAGGAGGCCGCCGAAGCCCCTCTAAAGCCCGGGAAGAAAAGGCGAAAAGAGGCACCCCAGAGGAGGAGCCCGACGCCTCAACGCCGGCGCAGAAGCCCGTCACCAGCAAGGAACCACGGCGCCACACGCCCTCGTTCTCCGCACCGACGCTTCAACCGGTACACCCCACTCCTGGCCCCCCGGGCCCAGATCCTCATGGAGGTCAAGGGGCGGGAGGACCTCCCGGTCCCGAGGCAGATGAAGAAGATCCCTGGGAGGAAGCCTTCTCGGGCGTACTGTGAGTACCACCGAGACCACGGCCACGATACCGAAGACTGCTTCCAGCTTCGGGACGAGATCGAGGCTCTCATTCGCCGAGGACGTCTCGGTCGATATGTAAACGACCGACGTCCCCCCGCAGACCCGCGTCCAGCCAACCCGGCCCCTCAGGAGCCTCGGGAGCAGAATCGACCCGTTGCGGGAGTGATCCACACCATCACTGGGGGCTGCTCTCAGCCCGTGAGGAACGCAGGGGGCTCGGCGGAAGTATCAGGAGTGGCCGTCGCGAAGAGGCAGCGGGTCGGAAATGTAATCACTTTTTGTGATGAAGATGTAAAGGGGGTTCAGACTCCCCACGATGACGCCATGGTGATCTCTCTCACTATGGCGGACTATGATGTAAGGCGTGTTCTTGTGGATAGTGGAAGCTCAGCTGATATTTTGTATTACGAGGCCTTCCAAAAGATGGGCTTTTCCCGACAATTGTTGCACAAAACATCCACCCCCCTCATAGGATTCACTGGAGACGCTATCTCGGCCGAAGGTGTCATCGAGCTGCCTGTGACTGCGGGCATTGCACCCGCAGAAGCCACGGTGCGGCTCGGGTTCTTGGTCGTCCGTGTCCCCTCGGCCTACAACGCTATCCTCGGACGACCCGGACTGAACGCCCTTCGCGCGGTGGTTTCTACCTACCATTTGCTCATGCGGTTCCCCACAGCGGCCGGGATTGGAGAGGTCCGAGGTGACCAGCCGACCGCACGGCAGTGTTTCCTAGCAACTCTCAAAGGGAAGAAGCCCATGGAGGCCCTAAGCGTCGAGTCACTTGACGCCAGAGACGAAGTGGCCTTGCGGCACGGGGAGCCGGCCGAGGGCGTAATCGAAGTTCCCCTCGAAGAAGGCCGCCCGGACCGCACGGTCCGGGTCGGTGCCAATCTCGACTTGGAAGCTCGGCTCCGGTTAGTGGAATTCCTCCGAGCCAATGCAGATGTGTTTGCCTGGTCGGCGGCCGATGTACCTGGGATCGACCCGGAGGTCGTTTCTCACGCCCTCAACGTCGACCCGACCCACCGACCGGTAAAGCAAAAGAAGAGACACTGTGCCCCGGATCGGATCCGGGTGGTCGACCAGGAGGTAGACAAACTCTTGGAGGCAGGTTTCATAAGAGAGGTGAGCTACCCCGAGTGGCTGGCAAACGTCGTACTTGTCCGGAAGGCGAGCGGGAAGTGGAGGATGTGCGTCGACTACACCGACCTGAACAAGGCGTGCCCCAAGGATAGCTTTCCGCTTCCACGGATAGACCAACTGGTCGACGCGACTTCCGGATATCAGCTACTGTCTTTTATGGACGCCTTCTCCGGCTACAACCAAATAATGATGGCTCCACAGGACGAGGAGAAAACTGCCTTCATAACAGACCGGGGGCTGTACTGTTACAAGGTAATGCCCTTCGGTCTGAAGAACGCTGGCGCCACTTACCAGCGCCTCGTCAATAAAATCTTCAAGGAGCAGATCGGCCGGAATATGGAGGTGTACGTGGACGATATGCTGGTAAAAAGCCGCCATGCAGACCAGCACATTGCAGATCTGGAGGAGACTTTCACCACCTTGCGAAAGTTTCGCATGAAGCTAAACCCAGCGAAGTGCGCTTTTGGTGCTTCGGCCGGGAGGTTCCTCGGTTTCATTGTCAACCAGCGCGGGATCGAGGCCAACCCGGACAAGATCAAAGCCATCCAAGATATGTCCCCTCCGACCAAAGTGAAGGAGGTTCAGGAGCTCGCTGGAAGGGTCGCCGCGCTCGGACGATTTGTGGCAAAGTCGGCCGAACGCTGCCAACCATTCTTCAAGGTGTTGAAGCGCCCAAAAGACTTCCTCTGGACGGCCGAATGCCATGCGGCGTTCGACCAGCTCAAGGAGTACATGGCGTCTCCTCCCCTGCTGTCCAAGCCGCAAGAGGGGGAGATGCTCTACCTTTACCTGGCGGTCTCCCCAACCGCAGTCAGCGCAGTACTGGTTCGGGAAGAGGCAAGACTTCAGAAGCCTGTATACTACATCAGCCGAGTCCTCCGGGATGCCGAGACGCGGTACACGAAGGCTGAGAAGATCGCCTTCGCGCTGCTGACTGCGACCAGGAGGCTTCGCCCCTATTTCCAGGCTCATTCTGTCACCCTTTTGACCGATCAACCACTGCGGCAGATTCTCAGCAATCCAGAGAATGCGGGACGGCTGGTGAAGTGGGCAGTAGAACTTGGTGAGTTCGACATCCGCTACCAGCCCCGACCAGCCATCAAGGCCCAGGTACTCGCGGACTTTCTCGCTGAGTGCACTGTGCAGGAGGCGGAACCTAAGCCGCCGGAGACACCCAGCCTCGATCTCCCGATCTGGACGCTCCACATTGACGGGTCGTCGAACCCTGAAGGTGGAGGGGCTGGGCTGGTCCTCACCAATCCCGATGGAGTGATAGCCGAGTATGCCTTAAGGTTCGGATTTCCAGTGACCAACAATGAGGCGGAGTACGAGGCCCTAGTCGCGGGACTCAAACTCGCCAAGGAGCTCGGCATCCGGCGTCTGAAAGTCTTCACCGACTCCCAGCTGGTGGTCGGGCAGGTTCGAGGGGAGTTCGAGGCGCGGAGCCCGACCATGCAGAGCTACGTCCGGAAGGTGCAAACACTCATTCCCGACCTCGGCAGTGTTGACATTCAGCAGGTCCCGAGGAGCGAAAATGCCAGGGCCGACAGGTTGTCCCGCCTAGTGGACGCAGACGCGCACAACTTGTCGAGGGCAATCTACCTGGAGACCCTGGATGCCCCGAGCATTGACGGGGCTGGAGCGGTGATGGCAATTGATCCGGAGCCGTCTTGGATGGACCCGCTCGTCGCCTACCTCGCCGAAGGAATCCTCCCTGAAGACGAAGATCAGGCCCGGCGGCTTGTAAAGAAGTCCGCCCACTACGTACTTTATGAAGGGAGGCTGTATCGGACCTCGTTTACCGCCCCCCTCTTAAGGTGCCTCCGCCCCGCGGAAGCGGCCTACGCCCTCGGCGAAGTCCACGAAGGCATCTGCGGATCGCACTTGGGGGCTAGGTCCTTGGCGCATAAGATCATGAGGCAAGGCTACTATTGGCCGACCTTGATGGAGGACTCGAAGGACCACGTGCGGAAATGCGACGCCTGCCAGCGCCACGCCAACGTCCAGAGAGTCCCCTCTGTCCCCTTGGCGCCGATCACCGCGCCCTGGCCCTTCGCACAATGGGGAATGGATATCCTCGGACCATTCCCCGTCGCTTCGGCCCAGCGGAAATTTTTGATTGTCGCCATCGACTACTTCACCAAGTGGGTGGAGGCAGAGCCACTGGCCACCATCACGGAGGCACAAGTCCGGAAGTTCGTGAAGAAGAACATCATTGTCCGATTTGGAGTACCTCGGGTCCTCATCTCGGATAACGGTCGACAGTTTGATAACAAGCACTTCCGGGACTTCTGCGAGGAATTCGGGATCGAGCATCGGTTCACATCCGTGTCGCATCCCCAAACCAACGGCGAGGCCGAGGTCACAAATCGGACAATCCTCCAAGGTATCAAAGCGCGGATCGGCCGGACGGGGCAAGCTTGGGTCGAGGAACTCGAGAATGTCCTTTGGGCGTATCGGACCACACAACGGACTCCTACTGGAGAGACGCCTTTCAGCCTAACCTATGGCACGGAAGCCGTTGCCCCCGTGGAGCTCGGACTCCCCTCGCCTCGGGTGGCCGCGCACCGACCCGAGGCCAATTCAGAGCAACTCCGAGGGAACTTGGATCTCTTGGAAGAGGCAAGGGAAATGGCTCAGGTACGGATGGCAATGTATCAGCAGAGGGTGGCCCGATATTACAACTCCAAAGTCCGACCGAAGCTTTTCAGAATTGGAGATCTGGTGCTGAGGCGAGCTAAGGCATCTCAACCTACGGAAGGTGGGAAGCTAGCGCCAAATTGGGAAGGCCCGTATAAAGTTCGTTGGGTAAACCGACCTGGCTCCTACCAGTTGGAAGCCCTAGATGGCCGAGAAATTTCAAGGGGCTGGAATTCCGCTAACCTGCGGATGTATTACCAGTAGAACAACAAGGCCAGAAAGACAATTTAAAAAGGTGCAATACTTTTCATTTCAATAATTTCTGGTTACAGTGGCGTGCTCGTGTGATTACAAGGAATTCCCAGAGGGGAATTAGGGAGTAAAGAAAGTAAAGAAGAGGTGGGGACCCAAACCCTCAACCCAGGGCGGCTGCAGTCCCACCAGAAGTGGGTGCTTCTAACCGGAGGCGCCGTCCAGCACCTCACCAAAAAGAGGAGGAGCCGCCGCAGAAGAAGCTCCCGCTGCCCCCAGGGGAACGCCGCCTCCAAAGGATATTCCCATCTTCCCCAGTGGTAGGAAAGAGAAGGGATTCGAGGGGGAAGAGTATATGGAGGCGCGGTCCCGGATTGAGCGTCCGGCGCAGAGCTCAACCGGGAGGCTGAACTTCAAGGAGGGGAGATGTGATCCCGGATGAAACGCCTAGAGCGGAGTTCCGCCGGGGAGACCCTCCTTGTTGATCCCAGATGAAACGGCTAGTTGGCTGAAGTTGTAAGGGGAGCGCCTCCCCTTTCCTTCGACAGGAGTCTCTCAGTCATATGCCAAGGAGGAGGTCCGCGATCCATGGCAACCTGCAGCTCCGGCTTAGCAAATTCTATCGTACCTGCACCTGTATTTATAGCCAAGCTGCGGCCCCCTGGTAGTTCCGATACGGGTGGTTCCAATAAATGCAGGCGCACTGAATCCGGAGCCGTTCCGGCTCCCGAGGCGTATCTCCCCGCGATTTCCTAAGCGTCATTCTCCTTAAATCGCATTCTTTGTGCAGGACGATCCGGGTGACGTATACCCCTAGGTCCACGTGTCTCCGCTCGCGCCCAGGCCGCATCCTCCTCGAAGAACCCGCGTATCGCGGCCGCTCAACTAACACTCCTCACCAGCAGCAACTGGCGATCCGATTTCCCAGGTAATGCATTAATTAGCGTTTAATACCCTTCTCGTGTTCCCCCCAGGCAACGCTTGGAGGAGAGGAGAAACACGGTCGCGGCTGGGCACAGAGAAACCCCGATGGGCGGCGAGCGACAAGTGGCCGACCAACGAGTGGAATCTCCCGAGGCTCGGCCCTCGGATGCCTGGCTAACCCGATGATCATCCCGGGAGCAGACTAGCCGGAAGCCCCGACCGGTCGCCTCGGCTTGCGCCAGCCTAGGCCGACCAACGAGTGGAATCTCCCGAGGCTCGGCCCTCGGATGCCTGGCTAACCCGATGATCATCCCGGGAGCAGACTAGCCGGAAGCCCCGACCGGTCGCTTCGGCTTGCGCCAGCCTTGGCCGACCAACGAGCGGAATTTCCCTGAGGCTTGACAACCCTCAGATGCCTGGCTAACCCGATGATCATCCCGGGAGCAGACTAGCCGGAAGCCCCGACCGGTCGCCTCGGCTTGCGCCAGCCTAGGCCGACCAACGAGTGGAATTTCCCTGAGGCTTGACAACCCTCAGATGCCTGGCTAACCCGATGATCATCCCGGGAGCAGACTAGCCGGAAGCCCCGACCGGTCGCCTCGGCTTGCGCCAGCCTTGGCCGACCAACGAGCGGAATTTCCCTGAGGCTTGACAACCCTCAGATGCCTGGCTAACCCGATGATCATCCCGGGAGCAGACTAGCCGGAAGCCCCGACCGGTCGCCTCGGCTTGCGCCAGCCTAGGCCGACCAACGAGTGGAATTTCCCTGAGGCTTGACAACCCTCAGATGCCTGGCTAACCCGATGATCATCCCGGGAGCAGACTAGCCGGAAGCCCCGACCGGTCGCCTCGGCTTGCGCCAGCCTTGGCCGACCAACGAGCGGAATTTCCCTGAGGCTTGACAACCCTCAGATGCCTGGCTAACCCGATGATCATCCCGGGAGCAGACTAGCCGGAAGCCCCGACCGGTCGCCTCGGCTTGCGCCAGCCTTGGCCGACCAACGAGCGGAATTTCCCTGAGGCTTGACAACCCTCAGATGCCTGGCTAACCCGATGATCATCCCGGGAGCAGACTAGCCGGAAGCCCCGACCGGTCGCCTCGGCTTGCGCCAGCCTTGGCCGACCAACGAGTGGAATCTCCCGAGGCTCGGGCCTCGGATGCCTGGCTAACCCGATGATCATCCCGGGAGCAGACTAGCCGGAAGCCCCGACCGGTCGCTTCGGCTTGCGCCAGCCTTGGCCGACCAACGAGCGGAATTTCCCTGAGGCTTGACAACCCTCAGATGCCTGGCTAACCCGATGATCATCCCGGGAGCAGACTAGCCGGAAGCCCCGACCGGTCGCCTCGGCTTGCGCCAGCCTAGGCCGACCAACGAGTGGAATCTCCCGAGGCTCGGGCCTCGGATGCCTGGCTCAGCGCCGGAAGAGTTTCCTGAGGCCTAACCCTCGGATGCCTGGCTTAGCGCCGGAAGAGTTTCCTGAGGCCTAACCCTCGGATGCCTGGCTCAGCGCCGGAAGAGTTTCCTGAGGCCTAACCCTCGGATGCCTGGCTTAGCGCCGGAAGAATTTCCTGAGGCCTAACCCTCGGATGCCTGGCTCAGCGCCGGAAGAGTTTCCTGAGGCCTAACCCTCGGATGCCTGGCTTAGCGCCGGAAGAGTTTCCTGAGGCCTAACCCTCGGATGCCTGGCTCAGCGCCGGAAGAGTTTCCTGAGGCCTAACCCTCGGATGCCTGGCTCAGCGCCGGAAGAGTTTCCTGAGGCCTAACCCTCGGATGCCTGGCTTAGCGCCGGAAGAATTTCCTGAGGCCTAACCCTCGGATGCCTGGCTTAGCGCCGGAAGAATTTCCTGAGGCCTAACCCTCGGATGCCTGGCTTAGCGCCGGAAGAATTTCCTGAGGCCTAACCCTCGGATGCCTAGCTTAGCGCCGGAAGAATTTCCTGAGGCCTAACCCTCGGATGCCTGGCTTAACGCCGGAAGAGTTTCCTGAGGTTTAACCCTCGGATGCCTGGCCTAGCGCCGGAAGAACTTCGGGAATCAAAAGTCAGCAAGAAGCAACCAAGAGCTAAAAAAAAAAAAAGAGGACGAGGGCGAGATGAAGAAATATTCAACGTGCATTAATTTTCAGGGCCGAGGCCCATACAATTGGGCAAAACGCCGACATACAAAAATAAAAAAGACAATGGAAGGTACAAGAGGTCAGCTTGGAGGAACTCCCGGGTCGGGAACGCCGGGCTCGTCCGCGGGAGGTAGGGAAGCAGCAGGAGAACCAGCAGGCGATGGCGCCGGAGAGGAGTCCAGGAGGGAGATCTCGCTCAGGTCAACTTCGGGATACTTAGCCGACACCCTTGCCAGGCCCTCCTCGAAGCCCAAGGTGAAGGCTTCGGCCCCCGCGTCCGACGCGTCATGGACAAACTCGTCAGACTGGCGATAGGTCCGCACTGCCTCCGACATATCATGGGCGAACTCGGCGGACTGGCGATAAGCCTCTACCGCCTGACGCCCGATTTCCGCCCTCTTCTCGGCCAGCTCCGCCTCAGCTCGCTCCATAATCTGAGCCTTGGCCTCCAAGACCTTCGCCACAATCCGGCCTTCGGCCTCAGAGGAGACCCTCAGCAGATCAGCCTGAGCCTCTTTATGCTTCGCCTCGGTAGCAACCCGAGCGGCCTCGGCTTCCTTCAGGCGCGAACGGAGCTCTTGGACGTCCGTGCATGACTTCTCCAGGGCCGACTCCAGTTCGCCTAGTTTGGCTTCAAAAGAGCGGATTCGGTCGCAGGCGTTGTCGGCAGACCGCTGGGCCTTCTCCCACCGCTCTCGATAGTCCGCGATCTTCCGGGACTGCTTTTCAGCCCGTTCCTCCGCCTTCTTGACCCTGCTTTCGAGGCCCGAGGCGGCTTTGAGTTGCTCCCGAGCCTCTGACAGTTGCTCCTCCAGGGCGGCGAAGCCGAGTGCCCGCTCTTCGGCCTCCCGGAGCCTCGCCTCGAGGTCCCCGGTCGTCCTGCCTGCCGCAGCCCGGCCTCCCTCTTCCATTGCTTTCAGCCGGTCCTCGGCCTTCGCCAAAAGCCCCGCCTGTTCCTTGTAGCACTCCTCCAGACGGATCATGTACTGGGCGAGCTAAGAAATAGGAAAAATAAGGGAGTCAGGCGGAGAACAACAGAGCCAATAAATGGTGAAAGACGGCCAGAAGAACACTCACCGACATGAGACAGACGCAGCTGGCGGCCCCGACGTCAGAGACATCCAACTCCCGGACCCGCCGATGGTCCTTCTCCAGCAACACTGTTTCGATGAGATTTCGGGCGCCATCGGTAGTGAAGGCAGACCCCGATTTCTCCCCGGAGCCGGATGGTGGTTCTGCAGCCTTACCCTTATCCATCGCCTGGGGAAGAGTCCGGCTGATCACGCTCGCGGCGGGGGTCGCCCCAGGAATTGATAGGGTCCCGCTCGGCCGGGGCCTCGGCGCGTCCCTCCTCGAGTCATCAGGAGCCGACCGAGTCGAAGGCCGGGTTGGGGACCGATCACGTCCGACCCGTCCGTCTTGAGCAGGCTCAGGTGGCACCTCCGGAGTAGCGGCAACCTTACCACCGGAGGGCTGATACAGCGTCAGCTGCCGGTCGGTGCCCACGACATCTCCCTGACCGGTGGGCCCGGACTCGTCGGTCGGCATCGGAGGTATCTCCTTACGGGACTTCTTCGCCGGTGGGGCCCCGCTCGGAAGAGCTCGTTTCCTCCTCCGGACTGCTTCCAGCAGGGACGCCCTACCAACAGCCTTCGACTTCACCGACCGCATGACGTCGTCGACCTCTGCAAGAAGGACGGGATGGTCAGGGACTGAGAAACCGAAAGGAAGAAGGAACGAAAGAGAAGAAAAGAGCTAAAGAAACGATGGCGGACTCACGGTCGGTGGGGACCGAGCTCAAACCGACGTTCACCAAGGTATCCTCAGAAATGAGGCGGCCCACCGGGGGAAGCTGGCCCTCGGCGACCAACCCCTTCAAGGCGGCGACGCCCTCGGATTCCTCCCTCGACAACTTCGACAGGCCAATTGGGGACTTCACCGGCGTCCCCCAGATTGCCCTGATTTCCCAGGAGGGGTCTGCATCAACGAAAAAGAAGCGCTCCTTCCAGTGGTGAATGGAGGTAGGACCCTCCTTGACAAGGCCGCACCCTCGCCGCGCTGCGAAGCACCACCACCCTTTGTCCTGGGGGTGGCCGCTCAGGCCGTAGAGCTCCCAGAAAACGTTCAAGGTGGCGGGAATCGCATGCAAGCGACAGAGAACCTGGAAGACCGTCAGAGCACGCCACGAGTTCGGCACCAGTTGCGTCGGTGCCATTCCTAAACCCCGGAGCACCTGTAAGACTAGGTCCGAAGGGGGAAAGCGGAACCCGGCTTGGAGGATGCCCTCATTGATGGCGATCTTCCCTCGGGGAGGATGAGACATCCTCTCCTCAGGCCCTAGGAGCGTGACATTGCAGGCCTCGGGAAGGTGGTACCGAGCCACAAATCCGTCTAAGTCCTCGGCGACCAGTTTTGACTTGATGCTATCTGCTCCCACTTCGCCCATCCCTAATGGCCAATCTACGGTCAGGACGGGGTCAAGAAGGAGGGAAAGGCCGGAACGACTGGGGTGCACTAGTACAAAAAGAAAAAGTATGAAGAGCTCAAAGTAGAAGAGTGGGAAACTCACTTGAAGAGGAGGAAGAACGGCTCCGAGAGCGTCAAAGGAAAAGCAAGCGAACGTTTCGGCGGCAACAATGGTAGCGCAAAGGAGAAACTCGAAAATGTCCGTAAAGAAGAAGACGGACGGGGGAGGGCCCCCGATTAAATAGGCGAAAGGGCAAGTGATACCTCGATGACGCCAGAAGACGCCTGGCCGCCGAAGGGTCGCTCGCACCCCAAAGGCGAATCGACACCATTAAGGAAGGATGTCCGCCGAAATCCTCAGGTTGCCAGGTCAGCAGCAACCGCCATACGCCATAAAGAAGGCGGGAAGCTTGAAGCGCGCGCGCCTCTCCGAAGGATGGCGGCAATCTCGAAACATCACTCCCTTCACCTGTTCCCCTTCTGGTTCCAGGCTCGGAAGTGGGGGGCTACTGTTATGGGGGAATTGAGCCGCCATGCCCCACGTGATCGGCACGCGTATCCAGGAAAGCTACAGCTGCCCTATGATCCAGCACTCCGACCCCGAGTCGGACCTCCTCGGCTCCGCAGCCCGACCCCGGGTCGGCTGCCCTATGATCCAGCACTCCGACCCCGAGTCGGACCTCCTCGGCTCCGCAGCCCGACCCCGGGTCGGCTGCCCTATGATCCAGCACTCCGACCCCGAGTCGGACCTCCCCGGCTTCGCAGCCCGACCCCGGGTCGGCTGCCCTATGATCCAGCATTCCGACCCCGAGTCGGAGATCTTTTGATAACGACAGGCTATTCTCCAGAGGCACGCCGCGGCCTCCTGCTCCACTACTCCCTGCAACGGCTGTACCCGATGCTGCCCACGATCTCCTGTATCGACCGTACAAAGCGGAGCTCCACTACGCCCTGCCATGACCGTACCCGGCGCTGCTCCACGACGCCCCGTAACGGCCATGTCAGTGGCCATTCTATCGTGCCCCACGACGACAAACCCCCCTGAGAGACCTCCCAGCCAGGTATATATGCGGCTGGGGGGAGAAGGGGGGGGGTAAGCAATACCTCCCAGAGCACTCTCTCCCACTTGTGATTATCATCTCTCCTCCTCCAATCTCCTCTGACTTGACCGTCGGAGGGCCATCACCACCCTGGTGGTGGTGCAAGGCTTGTTTGCAGGTTCCTTGGCGGAAGGTGGAGCGCAACCAGCACCAACCAAGACAACTCAGGCGGAACCCCGTTCACACCGTCGTGTCAATCGTTCTCGGTTTGGACCACCAGCAACAGATACCTTCATCAGATTTAGAGTCAAATTTACCTAAGTTATCTTTGCCATTATTATGAATAAAACACCTACATCCAAAAATATGAAAATAGTTTACTTTGGGCTTTCTATTTCTCCAGAGTTCATAAGGTGTTTTTTTTATAATGGGTCTCAATAAAACTCTATTTAATATATGATATGATGTATTAATGGCTTCTCCCCAAAAGTACTTAGGGAGGTTACTTTCACACAACATGGTTCTAGCCATTTTCTCTAGAGTTCTATTCTTTCTTTCTACAACTCCATTTTGTTGTGGTGTCCTAGGTGCAGAGAAATTATGAGTTATCCCCTTTTTACTACAAAATTCGTCAAATAGATGATTTTCAAATTCCGTTCCATGATCACTCCTAATAGCTATAACTGAAGCATTTCTTGAATTAGTAACTTTCTTATGAAATTTCTTAAATACTGAAAATGCTTCATCTTTATGAGCTAAGAACATGACCCATGTATATCTAGAAAAATTATCTACAATGACAAGGCTATACTTGTTTCCACCAAGACTTGTGGTTCTAGTTGGTCCAAATAGATCCATGTGTAGTAGTTCAAGGGGTCTAGTAGTAGTGACACAGTTTATGGATTTAAAAGAGCTCCTAGATTGTTTGCCATATTGACATGCTTCACAAATTTTATTTTTCTCAAATTTTAGTTTTGGCAAACCTATTACAGAATCTCTTTTAACTAGTTTTGATATTGTATCCATACTTGCATGACCTAACTTACGGTGCCATAACCAACTTGTATCATTAACCTTAGTGTCACTAGCTACTAAGCAAGGATTATTTTTGGCAAGATCTTTAAGATCTACTACGTACACATTTCCACGTCTTATTCCTTTGAATACTAAGCTATTGTCAATTGAGTTGGTTATGATGCATAGGGTTGGCTTAAACATAACATCAAAACCCCTATCACATAATTGACTTATGCTAAGTAAGTTATGCTTAAGACCATGTACAAATCGTACATTATCAACAAAGGTTGAGGAGGTGATTTGTATTTTAAATATACCAATGATGTGACCTTATTTATTGTCTCCAAATGTCACTGCACCTTCCTTTTTAGGCTCTAGGGTGAAGAATTGCTCCTTGTCACCCGTCATGTGTCTTGAGCAGCCACTATCCAAGTACCAATAGTTTTTGTCGACTTTGGCTGCAAGACACTCCTACACAAGGAAATCATACAATTTTAGGTACCCAAGTTTTCTTGGGTCCTTCAAGGTTAGTAAAGTTGGTTCCTTTTGAAACCCAAACCTTTTTAATTTTTCTTTTAGCTCCTACTTTCCAATGGTCACACACATTAGCTTTATGTCCTACTTTTCCACAGCAAAAACATGTTATATTCTTAATTTTACTTTCCCCTGTTTTCACAAAAAAGTTACTAAGGAGCTTTTGCTTATTCTTAGGTTTATACCCTAAACCAGCTCTATTAAACACAGCTCGTTGATTATTAAGTATCATTTCCAATTTTTCAGAACTATATGTAAACTTTTCAACAAAAGGTTTGTATTTGTCAAGTTCTTTTGTTAGCTTTTGTTTTTCTGTTTTTAGTATGTTTAAGTCTTTTGTGAGATTATTTCTTATAGTTTGTTTATCGTTTTTAAGTTCTGAAATTTTTTTGGTTAGTTTTTCGTTATCTTTAAATAAGGTATTAGTTTTTTGAATTAACATTTGGTTGCTTGTTTTAAGTTCTAAATTTTCTTTAATGATAAAATTCTTATCCTTAATTAGTTTATCGTATTTATGGAAGTGAGATTGATTGGTTAGTTTTAGCTCTTTATTCTTAAGATTTATTGTCTTATATTCATCCATTAATTCATTAAACGCATCATACAATTCATCAAAGGTAAAATCTAAATGCGTTTCAGATGTTACCTCATTTTCATTCGCCATGAAGCAGAAGTTGGCCTTTTCCTCTTGCTCCTCATCCGATGATGATGATGATGAATCGGAGTCCGACAAAGTGGAGACGAGGACTTTCTTTTTCTTATATTTGCTGCCCTTCTTAAGCAAGGGACAGTCAACTCTGAAATGTCCCGGCTTCTTGCATTCATAGCATCCGATTCCTTCATTTTTCCTTTCCTTACCTTTATCTTTGTTGTAGGAACTTGAGGGACCTCTCCTCTGATGAAAGGACTTCTTCCGGTTGATGAATTTTTTGAACTTTCGCACGAGAAGAGCCTCATCATCATTTTCCTCATTATCTTCTTCTTCGCTACTGCTACTGCAAGATAAATCCTTGTTAGAAGAAGTAGATTTGAGGGCTATTACCTTCTTCTTATGAGAGGATTCTTCTTCGCTGTGTTGTTTCATTGTGAGCTCGTGCGTCATCAGGGATCCAAGAAGCTCCTCAAGTGGAAGCTTGTTCAAATCCTTGGCTTCTTGAATTGCCGTTACCTTGGCCTCCCATGACCTTGGCAAACATCGAAGAATTTTCCTAACAAGGTCATGATAAGTGCTAAATAATGCATAAATTAATATCCTATTCATAGCACTTATCATTATTTTAATTCACATATTTTGTAAATGTAACTAAAAAATGTGTTACCTTCACCATTGCATTTTTATGAACTATCAAAGTTTGATTTGATTATTTATTAAGTTTTATATATGCAGGTCAAGTCAAATCCAATTGAGGGATTGCCTAAGCCCACACCCCAACCGTGTTCCCAGCCATATGAGGTTAATTCCATCTTCCTAGCCAAATCACATTAAAATAAGCTCAACCCCTCACCCAGCCGACCACACCCATTCATAGTTTAGCCATGTTCTTCCGCTATCCTAACCCAATCCCATTCTTTCCATGTCCACATCCTCATCCCAACTTTAGCATCCCGTGCGGTGGTTCCCAGCAAATCTTCAATGCCTTAACCTCCAGAACCACTCCTTCCCAGCTCTTATCTTGTCCCGAATCCATGCATTTTCTCCTTGCTCCGTGTTGAATCCCACGAACAAACTCCTCTGATTTCTCATCCGGATTCATCCCAGTATCTTTCGGATAACTCTCAACAAATTCTCCCGAGCATCACAGCACCCAAACAGCTCCTCTGTTTCGCACGTCTTCATCCAAATCACTTCACAGCCGTTCCCAACCGTGAACAGCATCTTCATCCTCTTCCTCCGGTTTCAATCGAGTTCATCCCATTCTCCCACGGATAAACCCAGCATCCCAACCGTTCTTCTTCACAGATTCACTCGTATCCCGGCAGTTCCAACGTCTTCCCATTCTCCAGCGTCCGGATGTTCCATGATTCAAACTTCCATAGCCAGCCTTTATCCCGTATCAAGCCGTTCACAGCTTTAAATCCTCTGTTACAGCCGAATCCAGCCATTCCCGAGCTTCTTCTCATTCCGGATTGATCCTGTCATCCATAGGATAAAGTTTAGATGTTCATTTCGAAGCTAGATCCCATGATCTTCGGATCAAACTCTCTCATCTTCTTCCGCGCATCCGGCTCGCTCATCCTTATCCAAATAACATCCCCTGCTTCAGCGGAACAGAGGCTCCTCATCTTCATCTCCGAGAGCAACCAACTAAGCAAGGATCACGGATCAGTTTCTCTTATGCACAGAATAATCTCAGCATTCCTTGCATCTTGGTCCACGTCCTCGTCACCCCTTGCAGCCGAAGATCAAACAACAGACTTCCGGATCAACTACCAGCTCACCTTCCTCTGCTTCGGAATCAAATCCCAACAGCATACCAACTTTCGGATCAGCTCCAAATCTCAGCGAAGTCAGCACCCATGACGCGTCCGAGTAATCCGCGATTCGACTCCATCCGCAAGAGAGCTTCGTGAGGCTATAAAAGGAGAAGACTCCTCTTCATTGGGGTATCGATCAATCTCTCGGAGGCAAGTCCCACGGGAAGAAGAAGAGGAAACAGGGGAGGGAGTGAGCCACGGGAACATGAGAGAATAAAAAAATAAGAGGAGAGAGAAGAGTTTTGTTATTTTGGGAATATTTCAAAGAAAGAAATCATGAAGGAAGAGATGGGAGCCTGCTGCTGTGCTGCTGCTGCCGTCTCCAACTCCATGCAGGGCTGATCTCTTCTCCAGGGCCGGATGTAGCCCTAACAAAGGGCCAAGGGTTTTTATATTTTTAATTTCTATTCTTGGAGTTGTATAAACCTTATTCTGCTTCTAATGAATATTTTATTTCATTTCATATTTAATTTCTGTGATTTTAAATATGAAGTTTATATAACTGCTCTTCATGATCATTGAAGTAAAAATAAGATAGTTCATGCTTAAGGAAGATGCGATGTGCTACCACCTTAGATTAGGGTAGATATTTTATGCTAAACTAAAGATGGATTATGCCTAAATTACTTCTGTGAAATTTTATTCGAATGCTTATTAGGCTTGTAGCCAATTTGCATGTTAATCCAAGAATAAATTAAAATATAAATAACCCTTGTTCCGATGTTAGTGGTGAATTCCTTGCCCTAGGTTCTTCCAAATTGATATCATTTTAATTGCATTTTTTTATTCAATTGCTTAGTTTAATAGTCTTCAAAAATTCTCTTCCTTTCAAATATTTTTATTTTTAAGAAAAATAACTATACCCCAATCCCTGTGGATCGATACCCGTAATCACTATCCTACTAGATACGTGCTATTGCGTGGTCTTTAAAGTTGACTATCAGGTCACTGTTAGTATAATTTTTGCCAAGGCTTTTTAGGCCATTGACAATATCAGTAAATCTAGTAAACATGCAAGTGATAGTTTCATTAGATTTCATCTTAAATAGTTCATATTTATGAACTAGTATGTTTGTTTAGATTCTTTTACTTGATTCGTACCCTCGTGGGTCACTTCAAGTCTATCCCATATCTCTTTTGCAGAATTGCAAGTAGAGACTCTATTGAATTCATTACGGTCTAAGGCACAATAAAGCACATTCATTGCTTTGGCATTTAGTTGTGCCTTCCTAATATCATTGTCATCCCAATCTTTTTCAAGTTTGGGTATAGTAACACCCTCTACAAAAATTGATGAGATGTATGGTCCATTAACTATGGTGCTCCAAATCTCATAGTCTTGAGCTTGGATAAATATCCTCATCCTAACCTTCCAATAGGAGTAGTCAGTTCCATTGAAGAATGGAGGTCTATGGGTGGATTGCCCCTCAATATGAGAAGATCCAAATGGGGTTGTCATTTTGATCTTTTACTTTTTTGATAGAAGAGTTCCGGCTCTGATACCACTTGTTGCCCAAAAAGACAACCCAAGAGGGGGGGTGAATTGGGTTTTAAGTAATTATTGCAAATAAAAACTTAATGAGTAACTAATTAAACCTTATTGCAAGTGGATTAATTAGTTTATTATATGCAGTGAATGAAGGGAATGGAAGAGACAATGAAACAATCACAAACACAAGAGATTTTATAGTGGTTCAGAGCTAACCCTTGCTCCTACGTCCACTCCCCAAGCTTCACTTGGGAGTTCACTATAATCCCATGGATTACAGCCGGTTGTTTTACAAGCTCACAACCCAACTTGTTGTTTTACGAGATCACAACGAACTCGGTCGGTTTTCACAGGATCACCGACTAGAACCACCCGATTGTTTTTCCGGGATCACAATCGAACCCTTACATGTTGGTTTTACCCTCGGCTCACCAACCAACCTTAACACCCTTGATTCAATCCCCTGATTGAATCAAGTAAGAAAAGCAGTATGAAAAGAGTACAAGGATAGCTTCTTGAAAAGCAAATATAAATAATATGAATAAAGAAGAGTTAGAAGCCCTCAAACAGATTTTTGGATGTGAAGTAAGGGGCTTCTCGAACTCTGCAACTCCTCTTGAGTGTGCTGAAGATTTGCTGTCAGAAGGGGAGCCTCGAATGCGAGGAAGACGTTTGGAGGATGGACTTCAATGCACTTCTTCCTTCTTTCTCTTGTATTTACTCTTGAGTGGTTTTGGTAGGTGGAAATCTCTTTTGCTTTGAGTGGAGTCTCTCCCTTAATATCTATTATTGTTCACTTTGGCTATTTAAGCAGTCCCCATCGAAAACTAGCCGTTAGACACACTTTTAGAGCTGTTCTGCACAATCTGCAACTCCTGACACAGTGTCCGTTGGGATCGGAGTCGACTCGCTCGATCTGGAGTCGACTCGGCTGTTGCTGGAGTCGACTCATGCTTTACTGGAGACGACTCGCCCACTGTTCAAAATTTGAAATAAAGTGCTGTCCCGTTCTGGAGTCGACTCGGCCAAACTTGGAGTCGACTCGCCAATATCCGGAAATGACTCTGCCTTCTGGAGACGACTCGTTTTCAGAAATCCAAAGGTCTTTCTTTCGGGTTTACTTCCTCGAGTCGACTCGGATTCTCTTGGAGTCGACTCGGCTCTCAGAGCCTGAAAAACTGATCTTCTGTCTTTGGAGTTGAACTGCCTCGGAGTCGACTCGGACTTTACTGGAGTCGACTCGGCTCTCAGAGACCGAAAAACTGCTCTTCTGTCGTTGGAGTTGAACTGCCTCGGAGTCAACTCGGACTTTGCTGGAGTCGACTCGGCTCTCAGACACCGAAGTTGGCTCTCTGACTTTTAGTCTTGCATTCCTCTGAGAGAGTCGACTCGCCAACCATTGGAGTCGACTCAAGTTCTTCTGGAGTCGACTCGGCTCTCAGAGTCCAAAAACAACTTCTCTGTCTTTCTGTCTGTTACTCCTTGGAGTCGACTCGGAACTATCGGGGGTCGACTCGGCAAGCATCAGAGTCGACTCGAATTCTTCAGAAGTCGACTCGGTGACTGGGTCTAAGATTCATCTTTCTGTCTTGCTGTCTGTTCTCAGTCGGAGTCGACTCGCCGTGTGCCGGAGTCGACTCGAGCCTGTGCCAGAACATTTGAAACACTTGGAGTCGACTCGAAATCCTCCGGAGTCGACTCGAGTTTCAGCCTTTGACTTAAGTTGTTTTCCACATGCACTCTAAAGAGGATTCTTACAAATTTTGCCTGATATACTGGATTGAATTCATTAGTATAACATAAAATATACTCAATGGCTTTGTGCTCATCAAAATCAAATAGGGTTATAATCAATCATTCCACATACCTCCTTGACCGTCTTTGGTGGCACCATCTCTTGCAGCGCTCAGATCTTCTCAGGTTTGCTTCGATTCCGCGCTGGGTTACGATGAAGCCGAGAAATTTTTTCGAGGTGACTCCGAATGCGCACTTGGCAGGACTGAGTTTCATTTGAAACTTCCTAGGTGTGGAGATCATCTCATTGAGGTCAGCTACATGGTGCTCTGCTGTTTGGCTCTTCACCAGCATGTCGTCCACATAGACCTCTATGTTTCGGCCTATTTGATTTTTAAAGATCTGGCTGACTAGCCTTTGATATGTTGCTCCGGCATTCTTCAACCCGAACGACATCACTTTATAGCAATAAATACCCTTGTCGGTGGTGAAGGCTGTCTTCTCCTGGTCTTCTAGCGCCATTCGGATTTGATTGTATCCCGAAAAGGCATCCATGAAGGTCAGCAACTGATGTCCCGAGGTGGAGTCAACGAGCTGGTCGATGCTGGGGAGAGAAAAGCTGTCCTTTGGGCAGGCTTCGTTCAATTCGGTGTAGTCCACGCACATGCGCCACTTTCCGTTAGCTTTCTTCACGAGGACCATATTGGCGAGCCAATCTGGATAGGAGACCTCCCGGATGAAGCTGGCCTTGAGAAGCTTGTCCACTTTCTCGGCCGCCGCTCGTTGTCGTTCCGGCGTGGAGCTCCGTTTCTTCTGCCTCACAGGTTTGCAAGTCGATTTCACCTGGAGTCGGTGAACTATGATCTCGGGATCTATCCCCAGCATGTCCGTGGGCGACCAGGCAAAGACGTCCATATTGGATCGAAGAAACTCGATTAGGTGGTCTTTTTCGCGGGAGCTCAGGCCGGAGCCGACCTACACGGTTAGCTTTGGGCAATTTTCTTTTAAGAGAACTTGAGGAAGAAGCTCACCATGCTTTACCCATTCTTTCCGGGGGGCGTCCCGCACTTCCAGGGTTTTGATGGGCAGCGTCTGATCCAATTTTTGGGTTGGCGCCTTGACCGATTGTTTCGCTTGACTCGATGCTTCAGTCGATCGCTTTGCTTTGTGAGTCGCCATATAGCATTGTTTAGCTAGGGACAGGTTCCCACAAACTTTGCCTACTCCTTGGTCGGTGGGGAACCGTATGAGCAGGTGATAAGTCGAGACCACAACTCGGAAGGCGTTAAGCTCTGGTCATCCAAAAATGGCATTGTAGGCTGAGGGTAGGCGAACCACATGGAAATCCATCCTCACGGTACTTTTCTAAGGAGCGAGCCCGATCGTGACAAGAAAGTTGACTTCGCCCTCAACCGGGACCGAATCTCCGGTGAATCCGATCAGTGGAGCATTCATTCTCCGGAGCTGACTTTCCGTCATTCCCATTTTTTGGAAGGCATCGTAGTACAAAATATTTGGTGAGCTTCCATTATCAACCAAGACGCGCTTTACATCAAATTTATTTATAATTATGGAGATGACCACAGCATTATCATGAGGAGTCTCAACTCCTTCTAAGTCCTTGTCCGAAAAGGAAATGGCTTCGGAGGTGCGCGGGCGCTTCGAAAGGGTTTCTCTCCTGGTTGGCTCATCGGCCGAGCTTCCTCCTCCGATGGTGTTGATGGTGCAGGTGATGGGCCTATTATCGTTTGGATTTTCGGGTGGTGCAGCGTTATCTACCGCCCTCCTTTCCTCACGTCGGTTCTGCACGAATCGGTTGAGTACCCTGCGGCGAATGAGCACCTCAATCTCATCTCGGAGCTGGAAGCACTCCTTCGTGTCATGGCCATGGTCCCAGTGGAAGCAGCAATACTTTCTTGGGTTGCGCCGAGTTCCTGTATCTCGCATCAGGGGTGGAGGTCGGAGGTAGTCTCGACCTTCTATTTCCATAAGGATCTCTGCCCGGGGTACATTGAGGGGAGTGTAGTTCTCGTACCTCCTCGGGGGCATTCGTGGCTGCGGTAGAGATCTCAATCGAAGCGGGGACCTTGGTCGGAGCTGTCCCCGCTGTCGAGGTGGACTTATTAGCCGAGGCAGATTCTTACCTTGTCGGGGAGATCAGCTTCTCGGGCGGCCGCGCTCCGTGCGGCATTTCTTTTGCTTCTTTGAGGCCTGCTCGGTTGCGCCCTGTCTGGAGGCTACAGCCTCTTCAGCCTTCGCATACTTCCGAGCTCGGGCCAACATCTAAGTGAAATCGGCGGGGAAGCTCTTCTCAATAGAGAAGAGGAACCTGTAGGATCGAGCCCCAATCTTCAATGCCGACATGGCTATTGACTGGTCGAGCTCGCGAACTTCCCAGGTTGCAGCGGTGAAACAGTCGAGGTAGTCTTTGAGGGACTCTCCCTCCTTTTGCTTGATGTCAAGGAGGGAGTCCGACGTCCGCCGTTGGCATCGGTTGGCAGCAAAGTTGGTGGCGAACTGCTTGCCGAGCTGCTCGAAGGAGGATACCGTGCTCGGCCTCAGTTCGGAGAACCAAAGCCGAGCCGTTCCTCGAAGAGTTGCCGGAAAGGCCTTGCAGAGCACCGCCTCCGAGGACCCTTGCAATGCCATGAGGGCTCGGTAACTTTCCAAGTGGTCGAGGGGGTCTGTAGTTCCATTGTAGGGCTCCACTTGGGGCATTTTGAACCTCGGCGAGACCGGCTCATCCTCGATCTGGCGGAAGAAAGGTGATTTAGTGGTGAACTCGAAATCACCCTCGCACCTTGGCTTCCTGCTGTGGAGCGCCTCGATCTGGCGCTCGAGCTTCTCAACCTTCCTGTCGAGTTCTCCGCCCTGGGGGATTGCCAGAGTGGTCTGCTCCGATACGGGTTGGTCCGGGGCTGACTCAACTTCCGAGTGCTGCGGCCTTATGTCTGGGCTCCTCCGTAGCGGCTCTCTTCGGGGAGACGCTCGGGCTGAACCTTGGCAGCAGCACCGTTCTTCATCGTTGGCTCTCGAGGAGCTATGGAGATTTTGGCCTTGAGGCGCCGGTCGGTCTGGAGGGCGTACTGACTGGACCTGGGATTGTGGAGGCGGCACAAGTGGGGCTTCCACACGTTGTACGCCTTGGACCGCTGCGGCCAAGGCTTGAACTTGTTGCACTATGATGTCGAACTGTTCCGGTCGGACCTGGGGGATTGAGTCCGCTGGAGGTCTCAATGGTGAGTTCTGGACAGAATGTCCAGGGCTTGGTGCGGGACACCGGGAGGCATTGGAAGCTCCTTTGCTTCTTAGCTTCATGGCAGCAACTCGGTCCTTTCCTCTAGCTCCAACTATTGCTGGAAATTGGACTCGGGGGTGACCACTTGCTGAGAAGGAGGGGCTCCGGCGAATGTGGCGGGTGGCGGTCCGTTGACGGGCTGTGTCCTCCGGGGGTCCTGTAAGAAGCCGGTGGCTGGGGTTTTCGGCGCCGGCCCTCTGATGCTTAAGTTAGAGAGAGCTATTGAGTGGAGGGAGAGAGATTATCTCCTCTCATTTTTTTCCGAGTCCCCCCTTCCCAAGAGGGAGAGGTTTTTCTTTTATAGAGGAGTACAAGATTACCTATGATGTGATGGGACAAACGAGTTATCGTCATGATTGAGCACAATCGCGTGAGTTAATGCATTGCCGTGGGAGATCAGGCTGGGGTCAATGAGTCGTCGTGGGTGATTGGATGTAGCCGTGTAGGTCAATTGGTTGCTGTGGGGGGGCCTGAGGCCCGTGGATAGCATGCGCATTAATTGTTGAGCGAGCTGGAGATCCGCGGAGGCCATGCGCATTAACTGTTGACAGCGGTGGCAGGGCGTGGTCGAGCCGCAGAAGGATGTGACCGCAGTAAGTGGATGGTGGGGTCAGACTTCCGAGGTCAAGAATGTTGAAGTCGGGTGCCCAGGTCGGGAGTTCTGAGGCCGGGCGCCTTTAAGTCGGATGCCCTGAGGTCGGGCGCATTCAGGTCAGACGCCCTGAGGTTGGACACCTTCTGGTCGGACGCCCTGAGGTCGGGTGCCTTCAGGTCAGGCACCCTAAGGTCGAGCGCCTTTAGTCACGTGCTATCGATGCGTTCACGTGCTTCAAGGCGATCCATTTTTTTTCCAACACTGCCCTCCCCTACTTTCGAGTTCGAGCTGCTACGAGCTCGGGGAAGGAAAGTAGTTGCTTTTACTGTACTAGTGGGGGCTAGGAAGCTTTAAATTATTTCGGCGTTTCGCGTGCTTTGGGGCATCCTTTATGAGAGGAGATGGGGCGATGCCCTTTTGTTTTTCGAGTTTGCTTCACGTCGTGGGCTCATGATGATGCTGCGGGATCCGACGGGATGCCGCCTCAATTCCGCTTATGAGGCATTGATCCAGGTTGGTATGCCGCTTCGATCTTCAGAGCCGGCACGTGTCACGATCTGGATAGAAGGCGGGATCCTATCTTGCCAATCTAGGCCGTCAGAAAGGTCTATATAAACCCTTATTTTGGCCCTAAGAGCTCCTGTTTGGCTGCCACTGTTGTTGCTTCTTCTCCCCTTGTTCTCTATTGTTCAGTTTCTTCCGGCGGCACTCCGAGGCGTTTTCAGGCGATCATCTTGATCTTTCACCTCCGGGTCGTCGACGCTTCCGGCGAAAATCTCAGTAGGTGCCTCCCCCCTCGTTTGCTCGGAGGGTTTTTGTTCTTTTTTCTTCTTCTTTCTTCTTCTTTTTGGGATGGGTCGTGGTCCAGATGAAGTCGGGTCCACTTTGGGCGAGGAGGAGTTAGAAATGGTCACCGAGTGGTTTTTTTCTCGATGCAGGTTTCGTCTTGAACCCGCGGGGTCGGAGGATCGGGTGACGAGGCCTCCTCTAGGTCGGATCGGGGTGTACGTGGAGACACTCTAGGCCGGCCTGCGGTTTTCCCTACACGGGTTCGTGAACGAGCTCTTGGCGACATATCAGCTTGTCCCAGCGCAGCTCGCTCCGACCGCGTGGAGGACCATCGTCGATTTTCTGTCCCTCTGCATTGCGCACGGGATACCGACCTCGGTGCTTCTTGTTGAAGTCTAATCTGGGGGATGGAGAGTGGCTTTACCTTACCCTTCGGAACGGTAGGTCACTCTTCCGGGGTGCTCCTACATCATTCATGGGTGGAAGGAGAGGTTTTTCTTTCTTTCCTCCGAGCGTTCGTTGGGATTTGACCCTAGGTGGGGGTAGGCCCGGCTCAAGACCGCCAACAAGCTCCCCAGACTTTCAGAGAGCGAGCAGAGGATCCTCGACGCTCTTTACGGCCTCGAGGAGGATATTCTTTTGAACGACTGTGGAGTGATTGATTAAAACCCCATTTGATTTTGATGAGCTCAAAGCATTTGAGTATATCTTGTGATTACTAATGAATTCAATTGAGTGTTTCAGTGAAAAACCTGTCCAAGTGTTTCTAGACTTGGTTCATAGTATTTTGGATAAGTTAAGAAGTCTGCATGAACCAATGTCTGAGACTCGAGTCGACTCCAGACTAGTACGAGTCGACTCCGACTGAGAACAGAAAGAAGAACAGAAAGCCTCATCTCAGAACCTGTCAACGAGTCGACTCCTGAAGTGCGCGAGTCGACTCCAATGTTCAACGAGTCGACTCCAGGGTAGTAAGAGTCGACTCCAAGAGGTACACAAAGAAAAGTCAGAAAGCAGTTTTTCGGGTCTGAGATTCGAGTCGACTCCAGTGGAACGCGAGTCGACTCCGATGGTTGGCAGGTCGACTCCAAAGAAGGTAAGAGTCGACTCTCAGAGGAACACAAAGAAAAAGCCAGAGAACGATTTTCGGACTCTGAGATTCGAGTCGACTCCCGCGGTACACGAGTCGACTCCGAGACTGAGCGACCATCAACAGACAGAAGACCATGTTACTGCCTCTGAGATTCGAGTCGACTCCCAGACAGCTCGGGTCGACTCCAAGACAAGCTTCACGTCAAAAGGCAGAAGACCAACTTTCGGAAACTGAGAGCCGAGTCGACTCCAAGGAGGTTCGAGTTGACTCCAAGACTGGATGAGCCAAACGACAGAGCATCGAGAGTTCGGGCTCTGAGATTCGAGTCGACTCCCAGGACAGTCGAGTCGACTCGAGTGGACAAAATTCAAATTTGGATCCACGGACTTCAGTGGATGAGCCGACTCCAAAAAATTGCCAGGTCAACTCCAGAAGTTGGCGAGTCGACTCCAGGTCAAGACGAGTCGACTCCCAGTCAAGACGGCAACGTTAATTCAAATTTGGAACAGTTGCCGAGTCGACTCCGGAAAAGCGTGAGTCGACTCCTGCTACAGCCGAGTCGACTCCTGATCGCGCGAGTCGACTCCAACCCACCAACGGTCATATTGTCAGGCTGCGCAGAGTGTGCAGAACGGCCAGAAAAAGCAGAGTAACGGCTAGTTTCCGTGGGGGTTGGCTTAAATAGCCACAGAGGACTGTAGCAAGGTAGAGAACAGATATTCCACTCCAAGCATTCAAGTTTTCAAGCTCTCCAAGTGCTCTTAAACGAAAAAGGGGAGATCTGCATTTACTGCTCCAACAACTTCTTCCCAACAATCAAAGCTTCCTCCTCCTGCATTCAAGTCGACCACTCTTTCAAGAGGAGACCGGAGTTCCAGAAGCCATACCTCTTCACCAGCTTAAAAGCGTTTGAGGGCTTCTAACTCCTTTACGATTATATTATCTTAAATCTGCTTTTTGAGAAGCTATTTTCTGTTTTCTTCTATCTCTTGTATTTACTTGATTCAATCGGGGGATTGAATCAAGGGGTTTAAGGTTGGTTGGTGAGCCAAGTTAAAACCAACGTGTGTAAGGGTTTGATTGTGAGCCCGGAAAAACAATCGGGGTTGGTTCTAGTCGGTGAGCCTGGGAAAACCGACCGAGTTCGTTGTGAGCTCGTAAAACAACAAGTTTGGTTGTGAGCTTGCAAAACAACCGGCTGTAATCCAAGGGGGTTATAGTGAAATTCCCAAGTAAGACTTGGGGAGTGGACGTAGGAGCAAGGGTTAGCTCCGAACCACTATAAAACTTTGTGTTTGTAGTGCATTGTCTCTCATCTTCTTCCCCGCACATTACTCACAGCACTAGGCTTTAATTAAATAACTTGCTATAGTTTTTAATTAATCATCCACAAAGTTTTAATTAGCCAAATTATATTAAAAACCCAATTCACCCCCCCCTCTTGGGTTGTCTATCTGGGCAACAAGTGGTATCAGAGCCAAAAACTCTTCCACTCAAGAGTTAAAAGATCAAAATGACAACCCCATTTGGATCTTCTCACATTGAGGGTCAGTCCACTCAAAGACCCCCTTTCTTCAATGGATCCGACTACTCATACTGGAAGGCTAGGATGAGAATATTCATCCAAGCCCAAGACTATGAGATGTGGACCATTGTAGTGAATGGCCCATACATCCCATCCACATATGTAGAGGGTGTTAAGGTACCCAAATTAGAAAAGGATTGGGATGAACATGACATGAGGAAGGCACAATTAAACTCTAAAGCTATGAATGTGCTATATTGTGCCTTAGACCGTAATGAATTCAATAGGGTCTCTACTTGCAATTCTGCAAAAGAGATTTGGGACAGACTTGAAGTGACCCATGAGGGCACGAATCAAGTGAAAGAGTCCAAAATAAATATTTTGGTTCATAAATATGAACTATTTAAAATGGACTCTAACGAAACAATTACATGCATGTTCACTAGGTTTACTGATATTGTCAATGGCCTAAAAAGCCTTGGCAAGAACTATACTAACAGTGAACTTGTCAGAAAAATTCTTCAGTGTCTACCAAGGTCGTGGGAAGCTAAAGTGACGGCAATCCAAGAAGCTAAAGACTTGAACAAGCTTCCACTTGAAGAGCTCCTTGGATCCCTTATGACGCATGAGCTTACCATGAAACAACACAACGAGGAAGAGTCCTCCCATAAGAAAAAGGTAATAGCTTTAAAATCTACTTCTTCTAACAAGGACTTGTCTTGCAGCAGCAGCAGTGAAGAAGAAGAAGATGAGGAAGATGGTGGTGAGGCTCTTCTTGTGCGCAAGTTCAAGAAATTCATCAACCACAAGAAGTCCTATCATCAAAGGAGAGGCCCCTCAAATTCCTACCGCAAGGACAAAGGTAAGGAAAGAGAAAATGAGGGGATTGGGTGCTATGAGTGCAAAAAGCCGGGACACATCAGAGCTGAGTGTCCCTTACTAAAGAAGGGCAGCAAGTACAAGAAGAAGAAGAAAGCCCTTGTCACCACCCTATCGGACTCCGACGCATCATCTTCATCATCGGATGAAGAACAAGAAGAGAAGGCCAATTTCTGCTTCATGGCAAACGAAAACGAGGTAACTTCCGACACGCATCCTGATTTTACATTTGATGAACTTTATGATGCGTTTAATGAATTAATGATTGAATATAAGAATATAAATGTTAAAAACAGAGAACTAAAAGTAACTAACCAAACTTACATTCATAAGCATGATTCATTAATTAAGGATAAAGATAATCTTACCAAAGAAAATCTAGAACTTAAGACAAGCAACCAACTCTTAATTAAGAAGACTAACAACTTAACGAAAGATAATGAAAAACTAACTAAGGAACTTTCAGAACTTAAAAACCATAAACAAATCTTAAACAAGGATCTAACAAAAGAACTAAATGATCTAAAAGCCGAAAATCAAACATTAACTAAAGAACTTAACAAATACAAACCCTTAGTTGAAAAATTCACATATAGTTCTGAAAAGTTAAACATGATACTTAACAGTCAACGAGCCGTATTCAATAAAGCGGGTTTAGGGTATAAACCGAAAAATAAACAAAAACTTCTTAGTAACTTCTTTGTCAAAGCTGGAGAAAATAAAACTAAGAAAATGACCTATTTTTGTTGTGGAAATATAGGACATAAGGCAAATGCATGTGACTATAGGAAAAGAAAAACTAAAAGAAAAATTAAACGGGTATGGGTTCCAAAAAGAACCAACTTGACTAACCATGAAGGACCCAAGAAAACTTGGGTACCTAAGATGACATGATTTGCTTGTGTAGGAGTGTCTTGCAGCCAAGGTCAACAAGAACTGCTGGTATTTGGATAGTGGCTGCTCAAGGCACATGACGGGTGATAAAGACCAATTTTTCACCCTTGAAGCTAAGAAGGGAGGTGCTGTGACGTTTGGAGACAACAACCAAGGTCACATCATTGGTATTGGTAAAGTTCAAATCACCCCTTCTACTTTTATAGATAATGTTAGATATGTTGATGGTCTTAAGCATAACTTGTTAAGCATTAGTCAATTATGTGACAAAGGATATGATGTTATGTTTAAACCATCACTATGCATTATAACAAATACTGATGATAATAGTTTAGTTTTTAAAGGGATTAGACGTGGAAATGTATATGTGGTAGACCTAGAAGACCTTGCAAAACATAACCAATGTTTAGTTGTTAATGAAACTAAAGATAATGATGCTAGTTGGTTATGGCACCGTAAGTTAGGTCATGCAAGCATGGACACAATAACTAAATTAGTTAAAAGAGATTCCGTGATAGGTTTGCCAAAGTTAAAATTTGAAAAGAACAAAATCTGTGAAGCATGTCAATTTGGCAAACAACCTAGGAATTCTTTTAAACTCATAAAATGTGTCTCTACCTCTAGGCCTCTAGAATTATTACACATGGACCTATTTGGTCCAACTAGAACAACAAGCCTAGATGGAAATAAATATGGTCTAGTCATAGTAGATGATTACTCTAGGTACACATGGGTCATGTTTCTAGCACATAAGGACCAAGCATTTTCCATGTTTAAAAAGTTTCATAAGGAAGTAACAAATGCTAGAGGGTCTTCAGTCATAGCCATTAGAAGTGACCATGGTACCGAATTCGAAAATCAATTATTTGATGAATTTTGTAGTAAAAAGGGGATAACCCATAATTTTTCTGCACCTAGGACACCACAACAAAATGGAGTTGTGGAAAGGAAAAATAGAACACTAGAGGAAATGGCTAGAACGATGTTATGTAAAAGTAACCTCCCTAAGTACTTTTGGGGAGAAGCCATTAATACTTCTTGCCATATATTAAATAGAGTTCTATTAAGACCCATCATAAAGAAAACACCTTATGAACTGTGGAAAAACAGAAAACCAAAGGTTAACTATTTTCATGTTTTTGGATGTAGGTGTTTTGTACATAATAATGGGAAAGATAATCTAGGGAAATTTGACCCTAAATCTGATGAAGGAATATTCTTAGGTTATTCTACAACTAGTAAAGCCTATAGAGTCTTTAATAAAAGAACACTAGTTATAGAAGAATCTATACATGTTGTTTTTGATGACTCTAATGACATCTCATCTAGTAAGAAGGTTAATTGTGATGATGATATTGAAATACTTGAAGAAAAGATAGATGAGATGGGATTACAAGATGATAATCAAAAATTGATTGAAGAAACATCATCAAGCCAAGAGCCTATTGTGGATCATGGGCTAACTAAAGCTTGGAGGTATGCTCACGGGCATCCTAAGGAACTAATCCTAGATGATCCATCACAACCGATTAGGACTAGAGCATCTCTTAGAAATTTGAATAACCATCTAGCTTTTGTTTCACACTTTGAGCCCAAACATATAGAAGAAGCCGAAAATGATGTAAATTGGATAAATGCAATGCAAGAAGAACTAAACCAATTTACTAGAAACAAAGTGTGGGATCTAGTAGAGAGACCTTCTGAATATCCAATAATAGGTACAAAATGGATATATAAAAATAAACTAGATGAAAATGGAATTGTTATAAGGAATAAGGCTAGACTAGTAGCAAAGGGTTATAATCAAGAAGAAGGCATAGATTTTGATGAAACCTTTGCTCCCGTAGCTAGACTTGAGGCGATTAGACTTCTATTAGCATATGCATGCTCTAAGGACTTCAAGCTATATCAAATGGATGTAAAAAGTGCTTTTCTAAATGGGTTTATTAATGAGGAGGTGTATGTAGAACAACCTCCTGGTTTTGAAAATCATCAATACCCTAATCATGTGTATAAACTGAACAAAGCGCTTTATGGACTAAAACAAGCACCTAGAGCATGGTATGAGAGACTTAGTAAATTTCTATTAGAACATGAATTCTCTAGGGAAAATGTAGATACAACATTATTTCTGAAAAAGAAAAATAAGGATATGTTATTAGTACAGATCTATGTTGATGATATCATTTTCGGTGCTACTAACAATCGCCTCTGCGAGGAATTTGCTGATTTGATGCAGAGTGAGTTTGAGATGAGCATGATGGGAGAGCTGAACTATTTCTTCGGGCTTCAAATCAAACAATCTGAAGGAGGCATCTTCATCAATCAAGCAAAATATATCAAGGAGATGCTCAAGAAGTTTGATATGGAGGGAAACAAGTCAATCAGCACCCCCATGAGCTCATCATGCAAGTTAGACCAAGATGAATCAGGTAAATCTGTAGATCAAAAACTTTATAGAGGTATGATAGGTTCTTTACTGTATCTTACTGCAAGTAGGCCTGATATTATGTTTAGTGTGTGCATGTGTGCTAGATATCAGGCTAATCCTAAAGAATCACACCTAGCTGCAGTTAAGAGAATCTTTAAATACTTAATTGGAACTAAGAACATAGGGCTGTGGTACTCTAAAGAATCTAGCCTAAACTTAATAGGGTACACAGATTCAGACTTCGCTGGATGTAAGCTTGATAGAAAAAGTACCAGCGGGTCTTGTCAATTTCTAGGAGAAAACCTAATCTCATGGTTTAGCAAGAAACAAAACTCGGTTGCATTATCCACTGCAGAAGCTGAATATGTTGCAGCCGGGAGTTGTTGTGCTCAAATCTTATGGATTAAACAACAATTAGAAGATTATGGCATTAAACAAGATAAAATTCTCATTAATTGTGATAACACAAGTGCCATAAATCTAACTAAAAATCTAATTCAACACTCAAGAACTAAACACATTGAGATAAGACATCACTTCATAAGAGATCATGTATTGAATGGTGATGTGTCACTCCAATTTGTGTGTACTGATAATCAATTAGCAGACATTTTTACAAAACCCCTAAGTGAAGAGAGGTTTAGTGTGCTTAGAAGGGGATTGGGAGTGATTGATCCATCCTAGTGGGAGTTTTTCACTAGATTAATTGATTTTGATGATTAGAATGAGGTTAAAATAGAGTTTCTATGCAGTGATCATCAAATCAGTCCTTAATTAGGTGATTTTCCCTCATTTGGCACGATTGTGGCATGGTTTTTAGGTGCGTGCCAAGGTTAGAGACGACTCGAGTAAGTTTCAGAGCCGGCTCCTAAGGGGGAGTCGACTTGCGCATTTGCGGGAGTCGACTCGCAAAGATGGCAGCTGAGGGGGAGTCGACTCGCACACTGTCGGGAGTCGACTCGAAGTCTACATGCGCTAACAGAGAGTCGACTCGCACATATTCTGGAGTCGACTCGAGGTCGAGTCGACTCGCGACTCAGGGGAGTCGACTCGTAGTCGGGATCCGACTTTTTAACCCTAGGTTTGTCGTTTCGCAAACACTTTTCCTCAAGCCGCCACTGTTCACAAAGCCCTAGAGCCGACTCCTAGGTCATCCCCGATCGTCTCCAAGCCCTTTTTCCGTCGATTCTTCGCCGGACATTGAGTTTCCGTCCGTTCCTAGTTCATTTCCGGTCCGTCCCGAGCTTCCTCTGTCGGTTCTTCACCGTCTTCTAGGTATTTTTCTTCCCGTTTAGGTCAAGATGCCTCGTAAGACCGTCGTTAGGAAGAGGTCCCGTCCCGAGGCCGGTCCCGAACGACGCTCCAAGGCGCGGCACGATCCCGCGAGGCAACCACCTCCGGATCGTTCCCCGCCTAGGGTGGTTCTCGTTAGGCCGTTGGCCGGGAAGGCCGTCACCTCCGGGAGGTTTGTCGATTTCGACTATCTCTCCCGGGAGGGGTTCACCATAGGCGATAGGCTTAGAGCCCAGGGCCTAGAGTACTTCCTCACCTTGGACCTTCCCACCTATCCTGGCCTAGTTCAAGAGTTTTACAGTACCGTCCATCGGGGAGATGGAGGTATCGAGGGTACGGTAGTAGGTGTCCCGTTGCGTGTCACAGAGGACCTCATTGCCCATATCCTTCACCTTCCATTAGTAGGGGTGGCTCCCGCACACCCTGAGGATAGAGTTGCGGCCCTTACGGTCGTCTTAGGGCATCCACCTCAGTCCCCCCTAGATGAGGTATCTGCTAGCTCACTTCCTATTGAAGTAAGAATCCTTTTGAGCATTCTGTCCAGGTCCATCTTCCCTAAGACAGGGAGATTTGATTTTGTGAATGAGAGGGACTTAGCTATTATGTCTTATATCCTTCAGGACACCCCGATCAACTTCCCAAAGCTCATTTATAGGTATATGTGTGAGCCCCTAGATAGACCTAGGCTCTCACTCCCATACGGGATGTTATTCACTCTTCTTTTTAGGCAGTACGAGATTCCCATTCCTGAGAGGGAACCCTCTCGTGCCTTGCGATGGACTGATCGCTTGTGTACGGGGACTATGCACAGGATGGGATTTCGGAAGAGAGAAGGGATCTGGGTTAGGAAGTCTACTCTCACTGCTCAGACCACCAGACCATCACCCAGTCCTGAGCCAGATTCAGACTACCCAGACCTTCCAGACCATCCAGACCTCCCATCCACTCCTCCTGCTCCTACCACCTTTGTCGGACCTTCCTCCTCAGCTACACCATCTATGGAGGTTCGGATTGATCCAGAGCAGCTCCGGGAGCTGCGGCAGGAGATCGTCCGAGATCTGAGGGACGAGCTGCTTCGAGAGCTCCGAGGTGCGGTGCCTGCTCCCACTCCTGCACCCGTATCTTCTCAGTTGGTCCCTTCCTTGACAGCCGTGACTGACATGACGGCTCATGTACGGGAAGAGATCTACAATATCCGGAGTTTGGTCCAGGCCCAGTTCCAAAGCATGAATGAGGTCACGAGCTCCACTCGACAGATGCGAGAGGAGATAGGTCGTGACATGCACACCACCACCGAGGGGGCCGAGCGCTTGTCGAATGTACTCATCGACAAGCTGGACGCACTACAGACATCGGTGACTGGGCTTCAGGCGTCGGTGACAGAGCTCTCCACTACACATAGCAGAGCCACCACGTCTATCATCGCACAGCTTGGCCATGTGACAGATGCAGTCACCCTCCTCATGGAGCAGAGCCGATTAAGAGGAGGAGCCACATCCTCGAGAGGAGGAGCCACATCCTCCAGAGGAGGAGATGCATCCTCGAGAGGGGGAGCCTCATCCTCAAGGAGGCCATAGATGTTTTTGTGTGATGTATTGTTTTACCTTACTTATTGTATGCTCAAATGTATTCACATTCATATCAATACAATGTGTAGACATTTTATCTTCAATTATGTGCCATTTGATGTGCCATTTGTTGATTGTGCCATTGATTGTGTGTGATTACCTCCTTTTTGGTATGATGACAAAAAGGGGGAGAAATATGTATAAAATATGGTAAAATATGTAAAAGGAGAGAAATATTGAAAAAATATGTAAAAGAAATCAATGGAAATAAATAAAACGATAAACTCTTAAAAACACACACAAATTTGTTCTAAGTGGATTCGGTACCTCGAGGCTCATTATCTCTCTTTTGGGGCTCCTAATGGAGTAATCTCCAGAATCTATTCAAGGGATATTCGGAGATTAGCTGAATCCTACTCAAGAACAAATTGACAGATTTTCCCTCTAAAAAGATAAAATTCAGTTCAAAAAAACTTCAAAGCATGAAGAGGAAATTCAGAAAATCAAAATATAGTTGAATGCATATGTTGAGGGGGAGAATCTGAATTTTAATCAAGCTAAATCATTAATGACATATAAGCCAAACAATTGATTGCATAATATGAAGGCTTATATAATTCCAAATGAAAGGGGGAGCTTTAACTCCGAAATTTAATGTTTCACTCCTTTCAAACTTGGATAAATTAAATTATCAGACATTTGAATTCATTTATGGATTTTACTTCATTGTTTTATGAGCAATTCATTTTACATATACTCAAAGTTTTGTCATCATCAAAAAGGGAGAGAATGTGGAGTGATTGATTAAAACCCCATTTGATTTTGATGAGCTCAACGCATTTGAGTATATCTTGTGATTACTAATGAATTCAATTGAGTGTTTCAGTGAAAAACCTGTCCAAGTGTTTCTAGACTTGGTTCATAGTATTTTGGATAAGTTAAGAAGTCTGCATGAACCAATGTCTGAGACTCGAGTCGACTCCAGACTAGTACGAGTCGACTCCGACTGAGAACAGAAAGAAGAACAGAAAGCCTCATCTCAGAACCTGTCAACGAGTCGACTCCTGAAGTGCGCGAGTCGACTCCAATGTTCAACGAGTCGACTCCAGGGTAGTAAGAGTCGACTCCAAGAGGTACACAAAGAAAAGTCAGAAAGCAGTTTTTCGGGTCTGAGATTCGAGTCGACTCCAGTGGAACGCGAGTCGACTCCGATGGTTGGCAGGTCGACTCCAAAGAAGGTAAGAGTCGACTCTCAGAGGAACACAAAGAAAAAGCCAGAGAACGATTTTCGGACTCTGAGATTCGAGTCGACTCCCGCGGTACACGAGTCGACTCCGAGACTGAGCGACCATCAACAGACAGAAGACTATGTTACTGCCTCTGAGATTCGAGTCGACTCCCAGACAGCTCGGGTCGACTCCAAGACAAGCTTCACGTCAAAAGGCAGAAGACCAACTTTCGGAAACTGAGAGCCGAGTCGACTCCAAGGACGTTCGAGTCGACTCCAAGACTGGATGAGCCAAACGACAGAGAATCGAGAGTTCGGGCTCTGAGATTCGAGTCGACTCCCAGGACAGTCGAGTCGACTCGAGTGGACAAAATTCAAATTTGGATCCACGGACTTCAGTGGATGAGCCGACTCCAAAAAATTGCCAGGTCAACTCCAGAAGTTGGCGAGTCGACTCCAGGTCAAGACGAGTCGACTCCCAGTCAAGACGGCAACGTTAATTCAAATTTGGAACAGTTGCCGAGTCGACTCCGGAAAAGCGTGAGTCGACTCCTGCTACAGCCGAGTCGACTCCTGATCGCGCGAGTCGACTCCAACCCACCAACGGTCATATTGTCAGGCTGCGCAGAGTGTGCAGAACGGCCAGAAAAAGCAGAGTAACGGCTAGTTTCCGTGGGAGTTGGCTTAAATAGCCACAGAGGACTGTAGCAAGGTAGAGAACAGATATTCCACTCCAAGCATTCAAGTTTTCAAGCTCTCCAAGTGCTCTTAAACGAAAAAGGGGAGATCTGCATTTACTGCTCCAACAACTTCTTCCCAACAATCAAAGCTTCCTCCTCCTGCATTCAAGTCGACCACTCTTTCAAGAGGAGACCGGAGTTCCAGAAGCCATACCTCTTCACCAGCTTAAAAGCGTTTGAGGGCTTCTAACTCCTTTACGATTATATTGTCTTAAATCTGCTTTTTGAGAAGCTATTTTCTGTTTTCTTCTATCTCTTGTATTTACTTGATTCAATCGGGGGATTGAATCAAGGGGTTTAAGGTTGGTTGGTGAGCCAAGTTAAAACCAACGTGTGTAAGGGTTTGATTGTGAGCCCAGGAAAACAATCGGGGTTGGTTCTAGTCGGTGAGCCTGGAAAAACCGACCGAGTTCGTTGTGAGCTCGTAAAACAACAAGTTTGGTTGTGAGCTTGCAAAACAACCGGCTGTAATCCAAGGGGGTTATAGTGAAATTCCCAAGTGAGACTTGGGGAGTGGACGTAGGAGCAAGGGTTAGCTCCGAACCACTATAAAACTTTGTGTTTGTAGTGCATTGTCTCTCATCTTCTTCCCCGCACATTACTCACAGCACTAGGCTTTAATTAAATAACTTGCTATAGTTTTTAATTAATCATCCACAAAGTTTTAATTAGCCAAATTATATTAAAAACCCAATTCACCCCCCCTCTTGGGTTGTCTATCTGGGCAACAACGACCTTGTGAGCGAGGTGGCTTTGGTTAATGTCAGTCTGAGCTCGGCGCGCCCCCAGGGTAAGGGCGGTTACATGGCTCTGTTCTGTCGTTTTTCGTCTTGTTCGTTTTACTTTTTCTCTTTTTCTCTCGTCTCCCCTTCCCTTTCTTCTTTGGTGACGACATGACATCTGGATTTTTTTTCGTTTTTTTAGATATTCCGAAAATGGTGACCAACAATGCCGCTCTTTACGCCCGGTTCAAGAAAAGGGCGGTCGAGGCCGGTGGGGTCCCACCCGAGCCCAGGAAGAAAGCCAAGTCTTCGGCCGTTATAAATATGATTTTTATTAATAATGTTAGGAGGGCTGTTATATTAAAGCTATTTGTACAAAAATAGTATTTCATGAGAATAAAAAATAAATATAAATTTTAAAAAAATATTTAGATAAATTTAAATTTTTAGAAGATTATTCATGAAAAAAAAATCTAAAAAAAAAACCGCACCGTTAATTGCGGATCACGTGAGTCCCGGTTCATCCAGTGTATGACCGCATATGGTGGGCCTTCTCGCCCACACCATCATCAATTCGTGGCCTCTCTTCCTCTCCTTTATCGAGATCTCCGTCCAGCGCAAACCCCCACCGTCCATTCGCTCTTCCCCTACCCACCTCCCTTTCTTCCCTCTATCTCCCTCTTCCTCTCCCTCCTTCCCATCCGGTCGAAGCCCGAGAATCCCCAATCCCCTCCTTCCCCTTCTCTTCAAGGCCTCTGATCCCCTCTGATCCAAGAGCTTTCCCCTCTCCAATGCCGCAACTCCTTCGTTCTTCGTGGATCAGAGATCCATAGCTCCTCTCCGAGTGGTGGATTCGTTCCCTTAGCTCCCAGGAGAAAAGTTGGAGTCGTAATCTCGAAGGTAATCGGTTCTGATACGAGTTCGAATTGCCGCCACGCGTAGTTCTTTTATTAACCGTGATCAAAGTCTGTTAATTTTTGAGAAGTTACTTCCTCTTTATTTGCGCTTTTAACTTGGTTGATGAAAAAGCATGCACTTTTATGCACGCATGGTGAATACTGTTGGATCGTCTTTTTAAAATTTTGAATATTGATGCGAGCTTCCAAAACTTTGATTTTAATGGATGATTTTGAAGAAGACGTTCTTTGAATAAAGATCGAGTGCTGCAACTCATTTGATCATACCGACTGGTCCACTGTCCTTCCTTATGTGTATAGAGAGTGGATTTAATGGATGTTACTTTCATGCATGCTACGTTGCATGGACTCGGGTTTCATGTGTCGGGTGCGGGTGTATGCCTTAATGTTGGGTCCTTGTAGTATCCAGGAGTTTTTCTGAGGAACTTGTGCTCTAGTGCCACCAATATCCGTGTTCGGGTGTGGATACCATACGCTAAATTGAAGGGTCCAGGGAACGTAGCATGCTGCATGTGATAAACAGGATACCTTCAACCATAATCTGCAGACAGGCTCATTTGTTACTTTCATAAGCGGTGATTCGGATGTAAACACAGGCGATTGGAGATGGTTATAAATGCTTTGGGAGGTTTTCAATTTTTGATTTAGGAGCTATTTGAAGTTCTGTAAGTGGGGCTGCATGCAGCTCGAGTTGCAAATACAGACTAGTCCATTTGTTTGGTTGCCTGCAACTTAAAATGTAGAGTAAGTTGAGTTGCTTATTAAGCTGCAACTTAGGGCTATCTTGTGGTAAGTCGGCTTGTGGCCAAAAATGACTATAGGGCAAGCTGCAGTCCCTCGAGTAGGTATCTTATTATTTTTTAAAACTATTTTCTTTTCCCTCTCCTTCCCTGTCCCATCTCCTCCATTATCTCACCAATTGCCGCATCTCCACCACCCCTACCCACTCCTTGTTTTCACCCGGATCTCCCGCCCCAACTCTTCCTCTGGACTGATATGTGGCACCACCCTCCTTCTCCACTTTACCTCCTTTTCCTTCTCGATCGTCGCCCACCTGCTCTACGGCTATGCAGCTATGCGCTGCCTTTGGCCCCCCGCCCCGCTGCTCTCCTTCACCTTCTCCACCCTCCTCAAGACGCGCACCGCCACTCGCTTCATCTCCATGGGCACCTAGGTCTAGGCTTAGCCCCTCGCCACCCATGGCTTTGATGTCGACTTCTTCATCTTCATGTACATCGAGTGCTTTGACATGGCATCCGCTTACAGGATGTTCAACGGAATGCCTTTGATAGATGCTTCTCTTGTCCCCAAATTCTCCTCCAAATGCAAGAAGTGAACTTTCTTATAAGTCAACTACTGCAACTTAAGTTGCAATGCAACTTGAATCACGATGCAACTTTAACTACAAGGCTCCAAACAACCCTTTAATTTGGATTGCTTCAATGGCAATATTAGTTTTTAGCACATGAAATTTAATTTCATACATATAAATATTTCGATTCAATTATAACTGCATTTATGGATTGGCATGTGGACTCAAAAGCATAGGTGCAGGTTTAGCATTCATATCATTTTAAAAATAGTAAGCGTGCTTATTTAGCTAGAATCCCATATTTGCTGCTTTGTGAGCTTGCATTAATTCATCTTTCCTACTATATATATGTGTTCTAAGTTTCGTTACTAGACTCTCTCAAATGTTGAAGAAACCTCCAGCTATTACAAAATTTTGATTGCTGAATGTCTCAGACTCTTTCCATATAGTTGAATATTCACTACCTATGTAATAATCCATGATTTTTTATGAAATGTTTTGGAGTTTTATGACTTATTTGTGAAAGACGTTTCGGTCATCAATCAATGCTGGCAGTTTATCTATTGCTTCATGCATGCTTGTTGTCTATTGCCTGTCCTTGTTTGTAGACTACCCTTTTTCCTTCAATTTTTTAATGTATTTGTATATTCTGATGATATCTTTAATTTTTATCTAATATTATTCAAAAATTTGATATTCTTGACTGGTGACTCAATTTGGGTAAATTTATGTACATTCCCATTTGGGAATGTCAGTCTTAATGTCTTCTATCATTGGCAACCAAGTTTCCACTTTAAAGCTCAAGGTCTATACCTAAAGCCATCTACAAGTCTATACCTAAGGCTTTGATAAAACATCAAACTCCAAATTGCCAACAGATATTTCCAGTGTATAGTAGATGTTTTATTTTGCAAATCAAGCTAATCTGATTTTTATTTAACTGACAGAATGTTGTCTGACAGTGGATGCTAAGGATGGAAGATAAATTAGTCCAACACCATATTGACTCGGAAGAAGGCAAAACAGAAGTTACCATTGCTCCCATGGATATCGACCCTTCTGTAGATGAAGATAATAAAATGATGCAAAATCCAGACAAAGGAGAAATAATTGCATCTGGAGGTGATACAGATGCGGAACCATATGAGGGCATGGAGTTTGAATCTGAAGAAGCAGCGAGGACATTCTATGCTGCATATGCTGAGCGTGTGGGATTTCGCATCCGTATCAGTAGGTACACTCGTTCAAGGCGTGATAACTCTATTATTTCTCGGAGAATTGTATGTTCTAAAGAGGGCTTTCGTGAGTCTTGTGCTAATGAAGGTCTCTCCGGTGAGCGAAGACAGCGACAACGAGCAGTCACAAGGGTTGGTTGTAAGGCAATGATAATGGTTAAAAAAATGGGCCCTGAGAAATGGATTGTTACCAAATTTGTGAAGGAGCATAACCATGGGCCAGTGCCTCCAAGAAGAGTGGAGGTTAGGACAGTGCGCAGGAATGATGATTTTCTCGTACAATCATACACCAGTGATGGAGGTGCTGTTCAGGAACCATTTGAGGGGATGGAGTTTGAGTCTGAAGACGCTGCAAAGACATTCTACATAGCATATGCAAGACACATGGGTTTTCGTGCACGTATTAGCAAATATTGCCGTTCAAGACGTGATAATTCAATTATTTCTCGGCAGATTGTTTGTTCCAAGGAAGGCTTTCGTGAAGTTCGTGTAAAGAATGAGATAACAGATGAAGGAAAAATCAAGCGCCCTAGAGTGATAACAAGGATAGGATGTAAAGCAATGATTATTGTGAAGAGGGCAAACTCTGGAAAATGGGTTGTTACAAAGTTTGAGAAGGAGCATAACCATGATCTAAAGATGCCTAATCTTGAATCACATAGCAATTCTGGAGAAGTCATTAATTTGCAAGGAGCAATTATGAAGGCTAATGGGATGGTAATGGATGAATCTTCTGCTAGAACACAAGGAACAAGTCAAGAATCACTGTGTGTCCTATACAACCAGTTATGCTATGAAGCCATCAGGTATGCACAAGAAGGGGCTGCAACTGAAGACAGTTACAATGTGGCGATGTCTGCTCTGAAAGAGGCTGCCGAGAAGGTTGCTGCAGCCAAAAAAGCTGCTGTTAATGTTGGACAACAAGGCCTACATATTGGTGGAGCTAAACAAGCATTTCTTGTTGTCCATCCAGCACAAACAAAAGCTTTGAAAGACTTGCAATGCTTGAATGAAGTCAAGCAGGTAATAACAGCACAAGAACTCAAGCATGTCCACCAGTTCTTTAATTTTTTGCTAATATCATTTACTTCACCAAGTGCTTCAAGTTAGTCCGATCACCCTGTTCAGGTCCCGTTGATCTTAAACATAGCAAACAGTCAGTTATTGCATAATCCATCGGATGTTGTGCATGCAGCCCATGCTACTCAAGTTTTGAACATCACAAATGCTGTCAGTGTACTAAAACAATCATTACCTTCCACACCACCTATGGAAGGGTTGATTGGAAATGGGTTACAAGGTTCTGATTTGCCAGAAGAAATGAAGATGTCAGTGCAGACAGTGGATAAAGATGTGGAGCTTGATTCCACCATCCAGAAATCTCAGGTTTACTTGCACACTGATATATTTGATTTGCATATCTCCTTTATTCTGAAAGTTCTTGAATCTGCATGAAAAATCATCTCACTTTTGTTATTAAGGTAGTACAATTCTGTCAAGAAATTGGGCAGTCCATACCAATTTTCTATTAATGTAAAAGTTATCGGAATTTAGCTACTAATGTGTTCATATTTGGTGGTCATTATCATTCCGCATGCATTTTATAGACAATTATTATGCAGATATGGAATATTTGGCAGCACTTCACTAGATATTTATTCGGCAAGCTAATCTATTCACAGTATAGGTAGTATTTGTTTGTAAAAGAAATTGTAATGTGTCAGTAGTTTGATTTGATCAGGCCCTGAAAGAATCATATGACTCTATACTTTGAGCGTTGGCATGAAAACTATAAGAAGTTCAGTCTTTTTCATCTTGTACATTGACGACTAGTGTTCAGCAATACCTAAAGTCCGCATCAAGGAATATATGATTTTGAATTCATATCCCCGCCCAATAAATTTTAGATCAATGGTTGCCATTTATAAGCATAATATAATAGAAGCTTCAACTGCAAGTTTAATCAAGCAATCTTATGATCTTGTAGAACTCTATTTAGGGTTTCTGACATGAATATTTTTCTTTATTATCTTTATTTTTTTTGATTTTTCTGCATTAGTTTCTCTATGTATCATTATCTAGTTTGCATTTTAAATTTGCAGAACTTGGATTCTACTAATGCAGCCAAAGCTGACTTCACTCCAAGAAGTGGCAACAACTTAACTAGTCCAGGTTCATCTGAGGCACAGCCGGTGGCTATTCCTGCAGTGCCAGTGACACTCTACGTGCCGGTGATGGGAAGCTTGCCAACATCTTGTTCAGGTTGTTGTCAGTGATTTTTTTTCATCTTACACACTTTAAGAAACTCTTTGGGAGATATTATGCTTTTTTTTCTGTCCTTTTCTTTTCCCTTCAAAATATCTTTAGTAATCAGTAAACAATGCCATAATTATCTGGAGAAGTTATGAGGACTCACTGATTCTTCTTGATAAGTCATTATATGAATGTAATTTAGCCATTGCTGCAACTTTATTTGAAGTATCTAAAATCCTAATCAAGCAATGCATTTGGGGAACAATTGATTCTATGGTTGTTAACTAATATTTTCTCTAGCGAGTACTAACTATTATACATTCTTCTTGGACTAATGTAAATAACAAAAATAATCTCAAAAGCTAATTGGTTTTTAAGTTTGGGTGAAAGAAGGGATATCTCTTGGGAATATTAGTCATTTAACCTATGCACTGGTAAGATAGCCAAAGTGTTAAACAATATATTATTTTAATTAGCTGTCTAATCACGATGAAAGAGTGTGCGGCAAATTAACACTGCATACGAAGTTTAGAATCATTTGCAATTTTGAAAGATCAGGCTTGGAGATTTATTTAATTGTTATTATTATTAGTGTTTTATATGAATAAACATCAAGATGCATGATGTCAAAAGCTGTTGATAGCTGCTTGAGTTTCATTCACATTTACTTACATCTTCCACAAAATGATATGCTTCAATTAGTTGTCCATCATGGACTTTGAGCATAATTACTTCCTTCACTGTTTATTAGGGGTTCAAGTTTGTAATTTGAACTCTTGAACTAGGTTTGCCTGTGGAGGATTTTACAGTTCTTGTTCATGAGTTGCGATATTCAAGACAGATGCAAGTATCAAATCCAGACACATATCATGCTTCTGTGTTGGCAATTAGGACGAATGGTTATATAAGGATATTTACAGGAAAGTTGAATGTTATTTATTTTGTTTTAGAGATTGTATAAAGCAAAAGGCCGCAATATAATTTATTAAGGGCTTTTATTATACATTCTTCCCCATTGTTACTCCTGGGTTAGCTTAAGGACATGAGAAGCATGAGAATTTGAAAACTTTAATATCTACTTCCTTGGCTGGTGCATCCAAAAATCTGGACTTGGTTAATTTTAGTGCAGGAGGGTCTCCCACCTTTTTTCAAAATATTTTAATATCTACATCCTTGACCATGAGAGCGAAAATCCACTTCTTGTTGCATTTCAGTGGGTCAAACTCGCTGTTGAAAGAGTTCAATGCTTTTCTAATTAGTAATGCAACATGATATTTGAGAAGTATCCAACTGTTTGATGTGCATTGAATTTGCCAATATGTATTCAATTTAGATTCTTTGAGTTGGTTAGGGTACCGTAACCATAATCATCTAGCCTTATCCCACCCAAGGTTTTAATCTCAGATGAGATCTTGGTTGACATCAGTTTGCATCAGTATCAGGTATCCATCGATACGATAAATCTTATATGTCAGCTTTTAAAGCAAGGTTGTGTAAACCTAAATATCTGAAAGCATGGGTCGATTGATATATGAATATTGGCAGATATTGATAATCTTTTTTTGCCATCCAAGGAAAGTGAGATCACGGCGAAGATAAGCTAGGGAGAAGGATCAACTGTGGTGGTGTGGAGGAGCAATGGAAGTGGGGGCGGAATGCAGAGCAATGCAACAAGGATGAGGGTAGCCAGATCTGCAGCAGGGATGCAAAGAGGAAAGGATGATGGCTGGGCGGAGGATCCATAGCGGGGTGGGTTTGGGGAGACAGAGAAGCATGGGAAGAAGATGAAATCTAGATCATAGTTTTGGTTGATCTAGTCCTTATTTTATACCAAAAAATCCAGATTTTGAATTTTCTTTAATGATCTGTCAAGCCACTCATCTAACCAAAGATAACTGTCATCTCAGGCTTCTCTGCATCGGTCATTCACTAAGATGGTTGAGATATTGGTCTTTAAAGACCTTGATCTCAGTATTTGTGTTTGGTTACACAATTGTTTGGTAACGAAACTTGAGTTGTTTGATACGAGGTTTACTAATATGGTGGTTTAGATTTCCGAACAGATAATAGAAAAGGATTTTCCATAAAAATATAGGAAATGTTGGAAGAAAAGACTGATTTTGCATTGATTGATTGTGTTGGAATCATATTTGACCTACCTTGAAGATAATGGAGCATTTATTTGTCATTTTTTTAATGAATTAAGGTCATCTATGGAAAAGTACAAGTAAATGTCAAGAGAGATGGGAGAAAAAGATAGTACATAAATAATGAAAGGAGAGAAGATAGAAAAAAAATATAGAAGAAACTTAGTAGAAAAATAAGAAGATATTATGATTATACATTCAGGACCCTATCGAGTAAATCTTCATATAACTTAACCTTGCTTATTTTTTGGGTTAGATTAAGGTTTATTGATAATCTATCTTTCTATACCAAATTTCATTTTACGATTTATTAACCAGTTAGGTGATTTGACATTTAATTTAATAGCATTGAAAGAATGAATCATTATCAAGTATTGTTGTGAGGTTGCAAATGAGTTCATTGTCATGGAACAATATACAGTATTGTTCATGATATGGAAGACAACCTATCATTTTGTTCGTAAGAAAAATCATATTAGATATCTTGAAGTCATCTGCATTAATGGCAAGAGAAGATAATTTTAGGGGTGGGGGAGGCTTGGAGCAAAGTTAGTACGAAAAAGATATAATGCACAAAAAACAATTGGAGAGGATTACTTAATGAGACCTTGTATGCATTGTTAACTAGGAAGACAAATACTTCGAATTATATGTGGCGCCTGTATGAGATACATATTGGATATCGATACTTGTCGGATGCTTTTTGGATATGTGTCTCATACTTATGTTAAGTATTCTATTTTTCAAAACTGAAAAAGAGATTTGGATAATTCCTGGATACACTCGAGTACACTTTTTAGATACTTCAAAAGTATGAGGAGGGGTTTTTACTTTATTCTTTTATGAATGTTAATCTTCTTATGGTGATGGCTAATTTTGGAGTTTATGATGCTGATAATCAAATATAGTGTGTGTATGGTGGTCTGTAGATTTGAACAATGACCAGATGATGAGTTTGTGGAGTTCATGCTAGCATATGAAATATGAACTAGAATATATTAAAGATGGTTTTTACTTTTTTTTAATGAATGCTAATATTTTAATAATGAATGGTTAATTTTGGAGGTTGTGATGTTGATACTCAAATATAATGTGTGGATGGTTGTCTACAGATTTGAGTAAGGACCAGGTGATGTGTATGTGGAAGTTCAAGCTAACATATAAAATATGTAACTGGATTATTTTTAAAGCCTCTTTAGCTTTGCAGATTTTTTTTTTTACATATATGTAAAAAAGTACATATATACTTATTGCCGCATCCTTGCACTATCATATCCTACTTTTTATGATTCGCTATATTGACATATCCATATCATGTCGTATCCATTTCCCATATCCATGTTCATGCTTCCTAGGTTGTTAATATGCCCTATTTTGTCATACTGTATCAAGCATTACTTGTAGCTGGTTTGTTTTAGAGAGACTTGTGAAGATAGATTATTAAAAAAGGATTTAAATGCTGGGTCATATAGGCCATAGTGTACCATATCAATACGATATTGGTACCGGTATATCTCTTATGCTGTACCTTATCAACATGTGGCATGCACTTCACTTTAGTTGTGTTGGCACCAATATGCATACCATATGTTGATATAGTATGATATCAGCCCATGTCATACTGGTAAAGTACTGGTATAGGTATTGATATTGGTACTTCACCTGTTGATTAAGATGGATTACAAGAGGCTTGGGAGAGAAGTAACAATAGGTTGAAAGAAAAACAGAAACAGTTTTGTGAGAACCTGGTAGTAGGATGCAAACAAATAGTATCTTTTGGCATTAAATGAATAAACACCCTTGCATAATCTGCCAATTTTATTGTATTCTATCAAGCCGTAATGAAAATTAGTTTGTTTTCTGTCAGTTAGACACTTAGCTGGTCTTTTAGTGGATTAGGTGATTTGACATATTCTCTGTCCATGGTATTGCTAAAGAAATAGAAATGCTAACTGGATTTGGAAAGGTGTATGATTGACTAAGAATCTTATAATATGACTTGAAATGACCTAGCATTTATTGATGGAAGAAATAATTTTGGATGACTTGAAAGCATCTATGTTAAAATGCTGAGATTATAACATATCTTGTCAATAATTTCATCATTAATTATCCTTCTATTCTGGTTGCTAAATTACCTGCACCATTATGTCCATTCTTCGCTGTTTTTACCAATTCCCCCAAAAAATGATTATATGAGGATTTTAGCTATTTACAAGCAGAGCTTTCTTTTTTCAATATATAATTATAACATCGTACAATTTTGTTGCTATTTTAGATGCTTAATGAACATGCACCTCTAAGTTTTTTTCACCTATGCATGAAACACCTTCCAGTTGCTTGTGCGTGTAGCACGGTGTCAGATGGGAGGAGACCTTTGCCGAGCAAGATTTATAGTCTCTATGGCCATGTGGATATAGCATTCCTTAGCTATTATATCTTAGTTCTTTAGCTATTATATCTTAATTCTTTTAGCTAGGAATGTTATTTCTAACAATGTCCCCACTGGTGAACTGAAACAGTTGGAACACCAGGAACTCCAGGCGGCTCATATGCACTTGTGGCGGCTCCCATTGAGGCATTGCCAGTTTCTGCTCGCCCTGCAGGACCGAGCTCTCAATTACAGGATGCATCCTTGCAGCCAGCAGCAGCATCTCAGAGTGGTGCACTGGCTCTGGCTCCATCCACGGGAAATCTATCAGAACACTGCAAGCCATACACATGCCCAAATCCTCAGGTGCATGCAACTGCCATTGCTTGTGGTGCACGTGTAGTGCCTCCCAAGGCCGCTGCTTCACTGATCAAGGCTATCGAGGCCAGGATCGGATCTGGAGGAGCTTCTGTTGCCAAGTCAGCACTTACAGGTGGCTGCAAATTACTTGCCGCCCAGAGTCCTTGCCCTTGTACCATTGAGGATGGTAAGAGAGGGCATGCATCTGGGAATATCATACCTGAAAGTCAGGTAGAACATTTGGAGGAGACGAAAATGCAAAATATTGAGGTGGACCCGAAGGAGTTGATGGTTGATCCTGACCATTCGGTAGTTGAAAATGATGGGCAGGATGGGTCTCTTTTCGAGAGGCAGATGGAATTGCTGGATACAGTCGGGGCTGCTGCTGATTTATCAATGTTTGGGAAAAGAGCTTGGACAGAAATCAAATGTGATTGAAATGCAGATTGTCTCCACTAACCTTGATCTGTAACATACAACCCCAATGCACGTATCGTGTGAATCATTTACTGACATGGGCAAGTTTTGGTGTAAAAAGTACATTTAGTCAAAATAGTAGTTATGTTGCTTTAGAAATAATCACCCAAAATTTGGTGCTCGAGGTGCCCAAATGTGACTGCTGATTTTCACCATTGCGGAGATTGCCAGGCCTTTTGCTGTTATGTTCTGGACCTACAAAACTTCTGCCGACTCCAGTTAACCGTTCACCAACAGGTTATCATTACATAAGTTCATTACATGCCTATTGTACATTGCACATGCTTTAATATTTTAAGAGGGAGCACAGGAATCACTGGAAGCTGATGCATGTTAATTATGCGTTACAATAATGTAGCTGCAGGTGGGAGTAGGTACCTTGCTTGAATGGTTTATATAATGATGAGCAGGTAAGTTGCTTACAGGTTTGAAACATCAGACTTGGAGACTCTATGCTAGCGCCAGCAAGTTTGGAGTGTAAAGCCTGCAATGGAAACATGATTTTAGGATCAACCATCGCCAATGGGGGGTTCTCACAAGTAGGATATTTACAAATTACAGTCCTCCATTCTGTTTCCTATCTTTACGTCCTGACCCTCTCCTCTTGCTCATACCCCCTCCCCCTCGTCCCCTGCAGGTTGAAATCGCTGCTTCGCATGCTTCTTGGTCCATCCCCTCTGATCATTTTCCGCAAGAATGTGGTATAATGACTCATCATTTGAACAACTAGAATATCAGGTATTTATCAACGGACGCCGCAAAATATTTTACGGGTTGTGGCTGAAGTTTGTATGCTATATTACCCTCGAGGGGTGAGCAGACATTTTGCTCTGCATACAAGGTTCTTCACATGATTGTTAGACTTCATGTAGCATAGCAACAGCTTGTCTTTTATAAAGCCTGGATTGTAGGGCTAAGGTATAGTTAATTAAATCAGGTCTATTGGGAAAGATGGTCATTAATAAGACCTATAAATCTGGTATACCTATGCAGGAATCCATTTCTAACATATAGTTATAAATAAAATTGGACTTGCTTGATGGATAGGACTCATAAAGAGGAGTCTATATATTACTGGGTTCAGGTCCCTCTTCGCACAGCTACAAAATCATAAAGATATTCTCCATCAAGTTCCTGGCTGGGGAGAAAATGGCCTGGCCATTCTTCTTTGAAGGTTTTGACATCGGTATACGGCATCAATAGATATGCTCTATCCTTACTCTATCATCCTGTTCATTCCATAATGAATCTTGACAATATGATTCTTATTTACATGGGGTATCAGAGCTTGGATTAATTTGTGATGGTCTATGGGCATAAAGAAAACCTTAATCTAGTTGCAAGAATACCATTCTTTTTCACTTTACCCTACCCCGCTCACTGCTCCTCAGGCTTAAAAAAATGCCTCCAAGGAGTGTTTAATAAACTTTCCTAATTTTTGGATTAAATAATTATCTAAATTTTGTGACGGCCCAAATCCTACATGAAGAAAATTCATGTTTTATATTTGATCTTGCAATCTGAATTTCTTGTCAGTGATTAATTGTGTAAATAATTTTTCTTGGGATTATTAAATATATTCTGTTTTCTCCATTAGGTTATGATTAGATAAAATCATGATGGCCTAGAATACCCTTCTCCCTCGTCCTTGTTAAATAATTATTTTGCTTCCAAGGTATAATCCGTGCTTTGATTGGTTAGTTCTTGGCTTAAGGTGATGGAATTGAGCCGCTCTAAAGTTATATGTTATTATCTTTGTTACTATCGGATTAGATAAAACCTAATTAAAGAATAGGTTAAACCTCCTTTCTTCCCATTGTTGTTTCTTGATTGCATGGGATTATATGGTGTTGATTCTATTCGGATTGAGATTTCTTAATGCTGAATTTAGTTTTACGTTATATTTACTTTGAATCCATGGTACGAGAGGAAAGAATCAAGAGAAAAATTGAAGGGGTCTTACACAGCCATTATGGTTACCTGATTTAAAAATTTTAGATTTTCGTGATTATTTCCACAGATAATATCTCTCAAACTTATGGTACATGCATTAATAATGACAGCAACATTCCCAAGTTCAGGCTTTTGGGAACTGTTTGGCAGGGATAAGAGATTTGGAAAACTTTGTCGCAAGTTTGGCAACAATTCAGATAAATAAATATTCAGAAAAATTCAGAAGAATTACAAATAAAGATTTATACTATTCTGTCTTTTTTTTATATTTTTTCTTAATGCCTTTTTGATCCTTGTAGTTTGCTACATGGCAGTCCCCTTCTCATGGAATGAGTATTGATTAAAGCCTTTACGGTTCCATGCAAGCAGCATTCATGAAAGAAACTAGCATGAATCTGCATTACTTGGAATCAGTCACAAGTGAAATTTAATTGCAAATAATTAATACGGTTGAATTAATGAAAATTTAAGAAAAGAAAGAATATAATTAAAAGGAAAGATAGAAATTACCGTAAGATGCGGTTGTAAGAGCAAAAAATCCTCACATTATAGGAAATTATTGGGTAATGCCCGCGCTACCTTTTTGCCACGTAATCAAGAAATTCAACTAATATCTTCTAGCTAGTCATTTTGAATGAGGTCACCCCCGCGTCTCTTGGAAAAAGCCTTGGTAGATTTTATGGGACTAGCATTAATTAGAAGTGTTTGTTAATCCATACATGCAGGATTCTTGAAAGAAACTTGCTTCCGCCAACATCATCATCAGTTGTCTCCATGCACAATCATTCATAAAGTATATCGGCTAGGCGCGGGCGGAGCAGGACCTCCAATGGAGTAGTATTGGGGTAAGGCAACCCAAGGTCATACGCCATCTCCAAAGGCCCACCACCTGGAGTCTCCAGCTCAAAGCCCTGGATCAGCCGAGCAAGGGTCAGGTGCATCACTTGGAGAGCGAAGGAGATCCCCGGGCATGACCTCCGGCCAGACCCGAAGGGGATGAGCTCGAAATGCTGGCCCCGGACGTCGACGCCGGCATGAGGCGCAGACAGGAACCTCTCAGGCCGAAGCTCATCAGGTTCGGGCCACACGCCGAGGTCTCGCTGCAGCTTCCACACATTGACGAGCAAGCGGGTGCCGGCGGGGACGTGGTAGCCACTTATCCGGCAGTCCGCCATGGCTTCATGGGGCACGAGCAACGGGGCAGCTGGGTGCAGGCGAAATACTTCTTTCACGATGGCTTGGAGGTAAACCAGGTTCTTGACATCGGATTCATCGCCGATCCTTGCCGACGACCGCATCTATCTCATCCTGGGCTTTCTTGAGCACCTGTGGATTGTTCACCAGGAGTGCAAGGGTCCAGGAGAGGGAGGTGGTTGTTGTGTCCGTGCCACCCATTATGAGAGCCTTCCAAAGGAAAAAGACTAAAACAAAAACCCACAACGAAGGGCCAACTGGATTTTGGCTCAGCTGGTTTAGAGACACACAATTTGGCATGTGGCTCTCTTTTCTTCTTCTACTACTTTTAATATTTGAGAAGTAAAATGAGAATCAATTTGTTTAGCATATGGTTGTTAAGTGTTTCAAGGTTAACAATCTCGATACAGGATATAGTATTGGTACCATGCTGATATATTGTTCGTACACTGGTACAAAGTCGAGTTAATGTACTAAGATTAGGTGTCCATCTCTTGAGTTTCAGTTTGGTATTGGAACCGTACGGTACTCTCGGTATGGGACAATAGTTTATTGGTGTATCAACCAAAACATCCGGTTGCTGTTTTAATTGAAACTAATTTGTGTCCATGGTTCAGCAAGCGGCTTATCCTAATGCTAGTCATTATAAATGAGAAGCATATTGCCTTCATATGGTGTGAAAATCTACTCCTAGGCATGGCTTGAGCTCAAGCCTTTTGTGAATGTTTGACCTAGGTAATTTTTTAAATTATATTTCTTCCAAGTATTTGGTGGTGCTATGCATATCAGATTTGGTGCTATGACTCCACAATAGATTTGTTGGTGGCTCTGGCATCAGAAATTCCAAACATAATCTCCTACATGGAGATGCATGTAACATTTTCCAACTCAGCAGCTTAATTATGTATATCAATTATCTGATTTAGACACAACTGCTAGACACCGCAGAAACATCAAATTTCATTTAGCAAAGCTCAGGAATTTTGAAATGATAGAGCCAAAAAAACCTCCTCATAATAATCATCTACCGAGCAAATAAATCAACATCATCTACATTGGGAAAGCAACTATGAGGCACAACCAAAACAATCCTCAAAATAATTAGCAAATCCAGGATAATTTTCTGACTCGATGCGGACTATCTTGGCCACTACGAATAGGGCTGAACAAGGTTCAGGAGTAAGATTAATCATATTGGAAAGTCGAGTCGTAAGCCAAACTTTCGAAGACCATAACTTGTTCATACGACGTTCGATTAAGATGATTTTTTTTTTAAATTCAATATATTTTTTTTGAGATCTATGCTTTTTGGTATCTGTAGCGATCAAGCCCAAATTTCAACTTTTGGGGCGTGAAACAGGCTGGTCAAATCGGAGGTTTCTTTTTCAAGTAAGACTTTAATTGAGCGCAGCTCTCTATTCGAGAAGAATCAGACGAAATAACAGGCGACAAAATTGATATAAAAGTTGAGATTTATCTTCTAAAATTTTTTAAAGAAATAAAAACAATTAGAGGGAGTTATGAACAATACCAGAGAAGTAGCTTTAATAACGGTGTCCGCGTTCGATTCAGAGAACTCAGCATCTTCCACTATTGATAGCATCACGTCCATGAAATCTTGGGGAGTGTTGCTGGAAATTGGACCCGGGGGCGGTCGTCGGTCGAGGAGGGGGAGCGGCAGGTGGACACAGGGGAGTGGCGGTCCGTCGGCGGGCGGCGTCCTCCGTCGGGGTGCCTGCAGAAAAGCCGGTGGCCGGGTTTTCCAGCGCCGAACCTCCGATGCTTAAGTCAGAGGGGGGCAATCTGTGTTTAAAGGAGAAAGAGGAGAACAGTATTTTTTGAGTTTTCTGTGTCCAACCCCCCTTTAAGAAGCAAGGGTTCCCTTTTATAGGGGGTCGGTTTACCTGTGATGTGATGGGGCGAGACCGTCGTACGGCTCGGCATGTTGCTTGGACTGGCACACGATCGGGTGAATCATTGCATTGATGTCGGAGGTAAGGCCGAGATCAGAGACCTATCACGGTTGACTGGACTCCGCTGAGCTGATTTGCCGTGGAGAGACGTGGGTTCGTAGATAGTAGGAGCAATGCGCATTAATTGTTGAGTAAGCCGGAGGTGCGCATTAATTGTTGAGTAAGCAGGAGATTCGCATTAATTGTTGAGTAGGCCGGAGATTCGCATTAATTGTTGAGTGAACCGGGGGTTTGCAGAGGTCATGCGTAATAAATGCTGGGGCAGTGGCAGGATATGGCCCTTGGCCGGACCTCAGAGGGGTACGGCCGTAGTAGGTGGTCGACAAGGACAGACCTCTGTGGTCGGGAATTCTCCAGGTCGGAGGTTCTGAGGTCGGACGTTCCGAGGTCGGACGCCGACCTCAGACGTCCAAGGTCGGCGGCTATGCGGCCTTTTAGAGGCGGGGTTACTATATTGCTGGGGGGAAAAACCGTATTCCCCCAACACTACCCCCCGACTTCCGAGTTCGAGCGGCTTGCAAGCTCGGACGTGGGAAGTAGAAGTTGTCATTGTGGTTATTGAAGCCGAAGGGGATCACGCACCCTTACGCACCTTGAAGCTTTTATAACGGAGTCTGCGCCCTTTGGCCCTTCGAGATCGCTCTACATGGTGAACTTATAACGGGGTCTGCGTCCTTACGCATCCCGAAGCAGCTACAACGGGGACAGCGCCCTTTGGATCTCCGAGATCGCTTCGTACGACGAACTCATGATGAGGGTCCCTGGGCCCAATGGGGCGGCGCCTCGATCTCGTGGTCGAGGCCCCCCTCTTAAATAGGTACGCCGTTTCGCGCCTCAAAATGAACACGCGGCATGATCCGAGGTCGGATGTTTCTGAGCTCGTATTGGCAGGATAGTGATCTGGGGAGGCTGAGGTTACATCGGCACTCCACGTGTCCCTGAGGCTTATTAAATGAAGGGAGTGGGGGTGACGTCCGCTCGTCTTTCAAGGTGGTCCGGTTTTGCGGACCCATGATGAGGCCGTGAGATTCGATGGGACGGCGCTTCGATTTTGTACCCGACTTATTGATCTGGAGTGAATGCGGTGCTTCGGCTTCCGAGGCCGACACGTGGCGCAATCCAGACGAGGGGTGGGAACCGAAACCGCCGATTTGGGCCGTCAGGGGGGTCTATATAAACCCCACGAATCTGCCCTAAGAGTTCTATTTGGTTGCCTTTTGTTTTTGCCGTTTCCTCCTTCACTCCACCTTTCGACCAAATCTTGCCGACGGTGCCCGGAGCGATTTCCGGCGACTTTTCCGTAGGTTTCCACCCTGTGTTAGCTAGGGTTCCTCTTCCTCCTCCTCCTTACTCCCTTTATCTTTAGTTTATTTCATTTCTCTGTAAATGGGTCTTGGTCCAGATGAGGTGGGGTCGAGTTTGTCGGGGGAGGAGTTGGAGTTAATCCGCTCCCAGTTCTTCTTCCAGCCCAGGTTTCGTCTCGAAACTGCGGGGCCGGAGGATAGGGTGACGCGGCCACCCCCAGGTCGGATCGCGATCCATCGCGAGACGCTCTGGGCCGGTCTGCGGTTCCCTGTTCACGAGTTCGTGAACAACTTGCTGATAGAGTATCAACTCATTCCAGCACAGCTTGCTCCAAACTCGTGGAGGACCATAATCGGGTTCTTGTCCTTGTGTCTTGCGCACGGGATCCCGACCTCGGTGAGTATTTTCCGCCGGTGTTTTTTATTAAAGAAAAACCCGGCGGATGCGGGGTGGCTATACTTCGCCTTTCGGGGCGGTATGTCACTCTTTCAGGGTGCCCCTTCCTCTATTCATGAGTGGAAGGGGAAATTTTTCTTTCTTGCGTCCGAGGTGCTGTGGGGGTTCAACCCGAGGTGGGGGCACCCTCGGTTGAAAGCTCTCAACAGGCTCTCCGAGCCCTCAGAGAGGGAGCTGAGGGTCTTGGACTCCCTACGGACCCTCGGAAAGGGGTTCAACCTAACCGAGCTCCTACGGGAGGACGCCTTGGCGAGCGTGGGCTGGAGTTCGGCGCGCCCCGAGGGTAAGAGTAGTCGCATCGCTTTGTTTTTATCTGTTTTCTCTTCTTACTAACATTGGTCTGACACTTAAGAAAATTTTTGGTTTCAGACATCTCCCACATGCCGACCAGCAACACGTCCCTCTTCTCTCGACTGAAGAGGCGGGAGGCCGAGGCCGGGGGGGCTATTCCCCAACCTCGGAAGAAGTCGAGGTCGGCCGGTGCTTCCACATCGGCCGGGATGGGAGGCCCGGAGGCGGGGGCCTTCGTAGTTGATCAGGGGCGGACACGGGCCGCCGGCGACGCGGGCCCAGCGGCCCCTCTCTGTCCCGCCCCCGTCGCCCAGCGGGGGGGGGGGAGGGGCGACCGTAATCCACTTACGGTGCCCGGGGCCTGAGCCGACTAGAGGCCCCGAAATCAGAGGCCCCGAGGTCCCTAGCTCGGACGAGCCGAGCTCTTCAAGGGTCCTTAGGGAGGAGTCGGCCGAGCCAGGGTCCCCACTCCTCGAGGGGAGCTCGGCCATCCATGATGCCGATGTTGCACGCGCCGTGTTTCGGCGTGCGATGCTTCCAGCGGACCGGGCCGAGTTCCGGAACTTGCCGCTGGAAGAGATTGTCGACGGTACCTACCGCAATACCGCTCAGGTAAGCTACTTTCCCAATTTTTCTTAGGCTATTGGCGAACATGTTATATGTTTTTCAACTCGTAATCGCTTTACCCTTTTTCTCTTGCAGCACATCAACGAAGTCGACACCCTGGTATTCATTGCCCAAGGGTGTCAAGAAGAGACTCGGCAAGTCAGCCGGCAATTGGAGCTGGCTAAGAAGAAGATTGCCGAGTTGGGGGCGGCGCTGGCCGAGGCCGAGGCGCGGAGGGAGGCCACTGAGGCCGGGCGCCTTGCAATGGTCGAGGTGCTTGAGGAAGAAAGGGCTGCCCACTCCTTGGCCAAGTCAGCTCTGCGCGCCTCGGAGGCGCGCCTGGGGGAGGTCCAATCCGAGGTCGCGGGACTCAGGTACGAGGGCGGGGTCCTGCGCCTCAAGGTCGAGCAACTGGAGGCTCGAGAAAGGAGGGCGCTCGAGCGAGCCGAACATGCCGTAGACTCCTTCAAAGAATTGGAGGAGTTTCGCGACATGTTAGAGGAGGAAACCGTCGACGGGTTCCTCCGAGGCTTCGAGAACTTCCGGAGGCAGATGGCCCGATTCTGCCCCCAGCTCGATCTTTCAACGGTTCGCCCGAGGATGAGGCTGGGTTATAACTCCGATTCTGACGACGTTCCCGCCGCCCTGGCATCCGAGGTGGAGTCGGCCGAGTTGGACGCAGCCGAGCCTGCGGTGGCGGTGGCCGAGTTAGAGGGGGTTTTCGAGGCACCCGCCGAGGCCCCTGCCGCAGACCCCGAGCCCGTGCCCGCTGAAGACCCTCCAGTCATCGCCATAGATGACCCCGAGGGTGACGCCGGCGCGACCGCCGCCCCTTAGGACTTAGATTTATTTCTTCTTTCCATTGTAATCGAGGTCGGCCTTCAATTCTGTACTTAGCCTTTTGGCATTTCATCAATGAAAAATTCCTTTTGTCACTTCGCGCTTATCTCTCTTTGTCTTCCTTTGTTGTAAACGAGGCCGGGAGTTTAACTTATTGTTTTACCGACCCTTAACATAGCTTTCGAGCTACTTGATAAAGGCATGTTCTTTTTTGATTATGTTTCGCTTTCCTAAGTTCTGATTACACTAACCAGAGGGAGCTCCGAGCTTAGATTCTTAGGAAACTTTCCTAAGTCCTGCAGCTCGGACTTGAAGATTGCAGAGGTCGCCGTGTTTAGCTTTTGGATTTTTGAGGCACCGAGCTCGGGCCTCAGGCCTCCGAGTGGGGCCGTGCTAGACTTGCATAGGCCGCTATCTGGGAGTTTCGCCGAGCTTTCGAGCTCGGCTTTTGGACTGTAGGTCTATAAAAAGGTTAGTGCTGTCCCCCGATGGGGAGCCAATAATCAAATCGTCGTCAGGGCTTTCATAGTTATCGCCCTCGGACCACGCCGAGATTTCGGCGAGCGGGGTCGGAACCTGTAGAGGATACCTCGATCTTCTTGAGCTCGATCAGTACGCCCGCGGTCGAGGTTATCTTCATAGGTCGATATTGGAGTCTGTGTATGGGGGCCGAATTGGGCCCTTGTTTACGAAGGCTTACATAAGTTGTCGTGGAGGTTCAGTAGACGGAGCATGCATAAGGTCAGTGGGAGATTAGTCTTAAACCGACTTGTAGGAGCAATCCGACTTTGGCCAAAATAAGGTCTCGATTTTAGTCGGGATTTTGCTGGCAACACGTAGATAAATATAACAAGGCGAGCATCAAGTGGGATGTACCTTTTGCATTTCCAAAGTTGCGCTCCTCGTAGCGGAGTGGGTTGCCTTATTTCCTTGCCGACTTTCGGAGTCATTCTTTGACTTTCGAAGAACTCGGGCTTCTTACGAACCCGATGGCGCCCGCCGAGGTTGAGGGGGTTTGGGAATGCTCCATTAATCTGCGACTCTTCCCGAGGTCGAGGGAGTTTGGGACTCTACGGTCGACCCTCGGGGCATTCCGACCTTAGTCGAGGAATCTTGCGTCAGGTCGATGGGTCTGGGAACGCTCTATCGATCTGCGATACATCCCGAGGTCGAGGGAGTTTGGGACTCTACGGTCGAACCTCGGGGCATCCCGACCTTAGTCGAGAAATCGTGCGCCAGGTCGATGGGTCTGGGAACGCTCTATCGACCTGTGACGCTTTCCGAGGTCGAGGGAGTTTGGGACTCTACGGTCGACCCTCGGGGCATCTCGATCTTAGTCGAGGAACCGTACGTCAGGTCGATGGGTCTGGGAATGCTCTATCGACCTGCGACGCTTTCCGAGGTCGAGGAAGTTTGGGACTCTACGGTCGATCCTCGGGGCATCTCGACCTTAGTCGAGGAACCGTACGTCAGGTTGATGGGTCTGGGAACGCTCTATCGACCTGCGACGCTTTTCGAGGTCGAGGAAGTTTGGGACTCTACGGTCGACCCTCGGGGCATCCCAACCTTAGTCGAGGAATCATACGTTAGGTCGATGGGTCTGGGAACGCTCTATCGACCTGCGACGCTTTCCGAGGTCGAGGGAGTTTGGGACTCTACGGTCGACCCTCGGGGCATCCCGACCTTGTCGGGGAATCTTGCGCTAAGTCGATACTTTATCGTCCTGCGACACTTCCCGAGGTCGAGGGAGTTTGGGACTCTACGGTCGAGCCTCGAGGCATCCCGACCTTAGTCGAGGAATCTGAGGATCACAAACGACCTGACATTAGAAGAGATAATCATAATCATTGAAATGGACGAATCATTATAAAAAGGAGACTGAGTCCATGTTCCTGATTGCCTAGAACCCTTAGGGGTTTCATTGGTAGTACATTCATAGATTCTCGGAGTTCCAGCTTCGCGGAATTGGAGTCCCTTCGAGAGATTTCAACTTGTATGCTCTGGGCCGTTGTACTCGGGCGATTTGATACGACCCTTCCCAATTTGGGGCGAGCTTTCCCTGCTCAGTTGGCTGAGAAGCCTCGGCTCTCCTGAGGACGAGGTCCCCTACTTTGAAGAGCTTGGGCTTGACTCTGGAGTTGTAGTATTGGGCCGTTTTCTGTTGGTATCTTGCCATACGGACCCGGGCGACCTCTCGTGTCTCTTCAACGAGATCCAGATTATTCCTGAGTCGGAAAGAGTTGGAGTCGGGGTCGTAGTGCTCCACCCTTGAAGAAGGGAGGCCGATTTCCAGCGGGATGACAGCCTCTGTGCCATACGCTAGGTTGAAGGGGGTCTCTCCTGTGGGCAATCGAAACGTAGTCCGGTATGCCCAGAGGACGTTGTACAAGTCCTCGACCCACTGTCCTTTGGATCGATCGAGCCTAGCCTTGAGTCCCTGCAAAATGGTACGATTAGTTACCTCAGTTTCTCCGTTTGTCTGGGAATGGGCGACCGAGGTGAAGCGGTGGTCGATGCCGAGCTCGGAGCAAAATTCTCTGAAGTGGACGTTGTCGAACTGCCGACCATTGTCAGATATAAGGATACAGGGGAGTCCGAATCTGCAGATTATAGACTTCCACACGAAGTTCCGCATCTTTTGCTCGGTGATTCGGGCCACAGGTTCAGCTTCAACCCATTTGGTGAAGTAGTCGATGGAGACGACCAGAAATTTTCTTTGCCCGGTGGTCAGAAAAAAGGGTCCCAGAATGTCGATCCCTCACTGGGCAAACGGCCAGGGGGCGATGATTGAAGTTAGCAGGGCCGAAGGTCGGCGTTGGATGTTGGCGTTCCGTTGGCACCGGTCGCACTTCCGAACGAAGTCCGTCGCATCCTTCTAGAGCGTGGGCCAGTAATATCCTTGTCGCAGGATCTTATGGGCTAACGCCCGACCTCCCAGGTGATTTTCGCAAATTCCTTCATGGACCTCTCGAAGGGCATAGTCGCCTCAGAGGGGCGGAGACATCTGAGAAGGAGAAGTGAATGATCGACGATAGAGCCTGTTTTCATACAGGACATACCGGAAAGCTTGGCGCCTGATCCGGCGAGCCTCTGTCTCATCATGAGGGAGGGTTCCGTCCTGGAGATAGCGGATGAACCCGTCGATCCAGCTCGGCTCGAAGTCGATGCACATGGTGGGTTCGGGTTCCTCCGTGCTGGGTATCTGAAGATACTCGAGCGTTGTCTTCTTGGAAAGCTCACTCATGCGGGAGGTCGCTAGTTTAGAGAACTGGTCCGTCCTGAGATTCTCCGCTCTGGGAATGTGCTGGATGCTGAAAGAGCCTAAGGCAGACGTGAGTTCCCGCACTTTTTGGAGATATTTCTGCATCGATAGCTCTTTTGCTTCAAAGTCTCCCTGGACTTGGCTCACTATCAGCTGGGAATCGCTGAAGGCCTTCAGATCTTCCACTTTCAGTTTCTTTGCCAATTTGAGCCCAGCAATGAGCGCCTCGTACTCTGCCTCATTGTTTGAGGCCGGAAACTCGAGGCGTAAGGCTTGCTCGGCCACCATTCCATCCGGGCTGGTGAGGATGAGTCCAGCTCCGCTACCCCCCGAAGTTGAGGACCCGTCCGAATATAGGACCCATGGTAGCCTCGGGGTTCCCTCCATAGGTGCAGACGGTAGCTCGGGGTCGTCAGGCAAGGTGCATTCCACGAGAAAGTCGGCGAGTATTTGAGCTTTAATGGCCGGCCTGGGCCGATTTTCGAGGTCGAACTCTCCGAGCTCGACCGCCCACTTGGCGATCCTCCCCGCACGATCCGACCTTTGCAATATCTGCTTCATAGGCTAGTCGGTCAGTATGACTATTGTATGTGCTTGAAAATAAGGCCGGAGTCTCCGAGCCGAGATGATAAGGGCAAAAATTGTCTTCTCAAGTTTAGAGTATCAGGTCTCAGCATCCCTGAGGATCCGGCTGATGTAGTAGACCGGCTTTTGGAGCTTGTCCTCTTCCCGGACCAGGACTGAGCTTACTGCTACCGGGGAGACGGCCAGGTATAAGTAAAGAACTTCGTCCCGCCGAGGCTTGGTGAGTAGCGGGGGAGAGGCCAGAAGGCGCCTGAGTTCTTCAAAGGCCTCCTGGCATTCTTCTGACCACAAGAAGTCCTTTGGCCGCTTAAGGATCTTGAAGAATGGGAGGCAGCGCTCAGCCGATCGGGAGACAAATCTCCCCAAGGCGGCAACCCGTCCGGTAAGCCGCTGCACTTTTTTGACTGTCTTTGGAGGCGTCATCTCTTGCAGCGCTCGGATTTTCTCGGGGTTGGCTTCAACTCCGCGCTGCGTCACTATGAAACCCAAAAATTTGCCTGAGGTAACTCCGAACGCGCACTTTGCTGGGTTGAGCTTCATCCGGTACCTCCTGAGCTTGGAGAATGTTTCGTTGAGGTCAGCTACATGGTGCTCCGCCACTCGGCTCTTCACCAATATGTCATCCACGTAGACTTCCATATTTCGGCCGATCTGATCCTCAAAAATTTGGCTGACCAGCCTCTGATATGTGGCTCCGGCGTTCTTCAGACCGAAAGGCATCACCTTGTAGCAATAGGTGCCCTTGTCGGTGATGAAGGCCGTCTTCTCCTCGTCTTCTGGCGCCATTCGGATTTGATTGTATCCTGAGAAGGCATCCATGAAGGTCAGCAATTGATGTCCTGAGGTGGAATCGACGAGCTGGTCGATGCTTGGAAGGGGGAAACTATCCTTCGGACAAGCCTTGTTCAGGTCAGTGTAGTCCACGCACATGCGCCATTTTTCATTGGCCTTCTTCACGAGGACTATGTTGGCGAGCCAGTCTGGGTAGGAGACCTCCCGGATGAAGCCAGCTTCAAGGAGTTTATCCACTTCCTCGGCTGCAGCTCGTTGTCGTTTCAGGGCGGAGCTCCTCTTTTTCTGCTTCACAGGTCTGCTGGTCGGCTTCACCTGGAGTCGATGGACCATGACCTCAGGGTCAATTTCTGGTACATCGGCGGGCGACCAGGCGAAGACATCAGCATTGTCCCGCAGAAAGCTGATGAGGTGATCCCTCTCGCGGACGCCAAGGCCGGAGCCGACCTGCACAGTTAGCTCGGGAAAATTTTCTCGTAGAGGAACTTGAACGAGAAGCTCACTGGGCTCTACTTGCTTCTTCCAGATGTCGTCCCTTGCGTCCAGGGTTTCTATGGGTAGCGAGGGGCCCGTTGCCTGAGTCGGCGCCTCAGTTGGTTGCTTCACTCTGTGAGCCGCCATGTAGCACTGCTTGGCGGCCAGCTGATCCCCGCGGACCTCGCCTACTCCTTAGCCGGTGGGGAATCGCATGAGTAGATGGCGGGTTGAGACCACGGCTCGGAGGGCATTTAGCCCCGGTCGCCCAAGGATGGCGTTGTAGACTGAGGGCAGACGGACCACAAGAAAGTCCGTCCTCACAGTGCTTTCCTGAGGGGCGAGGCCGACCGTAACAAGAAAGCTGACCTCGCCCTCGACTGGGACCGGGTCTCTGGTAAACCCGACCAGTGGGGCATTAATTTTTCGGAGCTGTCCTTCTGGTAACCCCATTTTTTGGTAGGCATGGTAGTACAAAATGTTGGCTGAACTTCCATTGTCAACTAGGACATGTTTTACATCAAATTTATTTACAATCATGGAGATGACCACAGCGTCATCGTGGGGGGTCTCAACCCCTTCCAAATCCTCGTCCGAGAACGAAATGACTTCAGCAGTGCGCGGGCGCTTCGGGGAGACTCTTTGGGCTGATCCTCCGCCGAGGCTCCTCCGATTATATTGATGGTGCCGGCGATAGGCCTATTGTCGTCCGGATTTTCGGGCAATGTGGCGTTTTCCGCTGGCCTCCTTTCCTCACGTCGGTTCCTTACGAACCGATTGAGTACTCTACGGCGAATAAGTGCCTCTATCTCGTCCCGGAGCTGAAAGCAATCCTCCGTGTCGTGCCCGCGGTCTCGGTGGAAGCGGCAGTACTTCCTGGGATTGCGGGGAACTCCTGTATCCCGCATAGGAGGCGGAGGTCGGAAGAAGTCCCGACCTTCGATTTCCATCAAGATCTCGGCCCGGGGAGCATTGACAGGTGTATAATTCTCGTACCTCCCCGGGTACGTCCGAGGCCGCGGTGGGGACCTTGGTCGAGGTGGGGTCCTCTGTTGAGGTTGTCCCCGCTGCCGAGGCGGGCTTCTTAGTCGGAGGAGGTTCTTCTCTCGGCGGGGGGATCGGCTTCTTTGGCGGCCGCGCTCCTCGCGGCGTTTCTTCTGCCTCCTTGAGGCGGGCTCAATCGCACCCCGCCTGGAGGCGATTGCCTCCTCGGCCTTAGCATACTTCCGAGCTCGGGCCAGCATCTCGGTGAAGTCGGCCGGAAAGCTCTTCTTGATAGAGAAGAGGAATCGATAAGAGCGAGCCCCAGTCTTTAGAGCCGACATGGCTATTGACTGGTTCAGCTCGCGAACTTCCCACGTGGCGGCGGTAAAACGGTCTAGATACTCCTTGAGGGATTCTCCCTCCTTCTGCTTGATATCCAGGAGGGAATCCGACGTCCGCCGTTGGCGTCGGCTGACAGCAAAATTGGTAGCAAACTGCTTGCCGAGTTGCTCGAAGGAAGATACCGTGCTCGGCTTTAGTCTAGAAAACCAAAGCCGAGCCGTCCCTCGAAGTGTTGCCGGGAAGGCCTTACAAAGTACGGCCTTCGAGGATCCTTGTAGGGCCATGAGAGCTCGGTAGCTCTCCAAGTGGTCGAGGGGATCGGTGATTCCGCTGTAGGGCTCTACTTGAGGCATCTTGAACCTCGCGGGGACCGGCTCATCCTCGATCTGGCGGGAGAAGGGGGACTTAGTGGTGAATTCAAAATCCCCCTCTTGTCTTGCCTTCTTACTGTGGAGCGCTTCGATCTGGCGCTCCAAGTGCTCGACTTTCCTGTCGAGCTCCCCAACCCGTGGAATCGTCACCGTGGTTTGCTCCGGCTCGCAGTGATCTGGGGCTGATTCGGCTTCAGAGGGTTGGGGTCTTCTGTTGAGTCCTTCCCCCGGCATCTCTCTCTGGGGGGAGGCCCGCCCTTCATTGTTGGCCTTGGAGGAGCCATGAAGGTTCTGGCCTGGGAGAATCGGGCCGTTGGGAGGAAACTCCGGCAAGATCTGGGCCTGCGGGGGGAGCGTTGGTAAGGCTTCCTCGCGCCGCAGGCCTTGAACGGCAGCGGCCAGGGCCTGGACTTGCTGCACCAGAGCATTGAATTGCTCCGGCTGGACCTGAGGAACCGGGTCAGCCGGAGTAGGCGAATTCTGGACGGAGTGTCCAGGACTTTGTGGGGGACGCCGGGAGATATTGGAGGCTCCCTTACTTCTCAACTTCATGATCGCGACTCGGGCCCTTCCTCTAGTGCCAACTGTTGCTGAAAATTGGACCCGGGGGCGGTCGTCGGTCGAGGAGGGGGAGCGGCAGGTGGACACAGGAAAGTGGCGGTCCGTCGGCGGGCGGCGTCCTCCGTCGGGGTGCCTGCAGAAAAGCCGGTGGCCGGGTTTTCCGGCGCCGGCCCTCCGATGCTTAAGTCAGAGGGGGGCAATCTGTGTTTAAAGGAGAAAGAGGAGAACAGTATTTTTTGAGTTTTCTATGTCCAACCCCCCTTTGAGAAGTAAGGGTTCCTTTTTATAGGGGGGTCGGTTTACTTGTGATGTGATGGGGCGAGACCGTCGTACGGCTCGGCATGTTGCTTAGACTGGCACACGATCGGGTGAATCATTGCATTGATGTCAGAGATAAGGCCGAGATCAGAGACTTATCACGGTTGACTGGACTCCGCGGAGCTGATTTGCCGTGGAGAGCCGTGGGTCCGTAGATAGTAGGAACCATGCGCATTAATTGTTGAGTAAGCCGGAGGTGCGCATTAATTGTTGAGTAAGCCGGAGATTCGCATTAATTGTTGAGTAGGCCGGAGATTCGCATTAATTGTTGAGTGAACCGGGAGTTTGCAGAGGTCATGCGTAATAAATGCTGGGGCAGTGGCAGGATATGACCCTCGGCCGGACCTCGGAGGGGTACGGCCGTAGTAGGTGGTCGACAAGGACAGACCTCTGGGGTCGGAAATTCTCCAGGTCGGAGGTTCTGAGGTCGGACGTTCCGAGGTCGGACGCCGACCTCAGTCGTCCAAGGTCGGCGGCTATGCGGCCTTTTAGAGGCGGGGTTACTATATTGCTGGGGAAAAACCGTATTCTCCCAACAGGGAGCACCAGTAGCCCTGCCAGAAGGTCGCCTTTGTCGATGCTCCTCGAGCAATCCAGTCATGAAAGAATCCGCTTCTTGAGCAGCCGACTTCATTGAGCTCTCATGTCCCCGCCAATCCATCCACTTGAGGAAGGGGAACATGTCAGACGCCACAAACGCATCCAGAAGGCCGAAGATCCGGCTGATGGCCTTCCGAAACCGCCATGCCTAATCCGAGCCTGCACCCGAGCCGAAGTAACGCTTCCCAGCCACAACTCTAACCACTATGTTGTAGGCCAGATCCCCCAGCCATTGTTTCATCTCCACCCTGACCGGTCTTCCGTTGTTCCTGAGCCACAGCTCATGCAGGTCTCTCATGCATGTGTCCATCTCCGTGGATCGGACATACTTGAGAGTCTCGAGACGGGCGTTTGAGAGAAGCTCTACCATCAATATCTTGCGGATCGAGCGCCAGTAGGAACCGTAAGGTGCGAAGCCTACCATGGCATAGTTGTAGCCCATATGCTTCCCGGCGGCGTTGCCGGGACGGGTAGCGAAGACTTTGTCATTGGTAGCGAGGCACTCCTTTGCTGCCTCCCAGCTATTGACGATGAGCGTGCGACGCATACCGAAATGAAGCATAAAGACTCGCCCATATTTATCAGCCATATCTCAGAACACATGGGCGAGGGGCTTTCGCCTCCTGAGGAGATGAAGGTGGCCGATTATGGGCAAGGCACCTGATGGTTTGGGGGGCTCCTTAACCCTAGTTTTCTTACTCATAATCCTTTCAATCCATAGATGATATAGGGAAACAAAGGCAATCAGCACAACAACAAATTGCAGCTGAAGGATAAAATCCATATGTAGAAACCTGAAAGTAATGATAGATTGCTGGAGATCCTTTTTTTTTTTTTTGTGTGAGTGAGAAAGGAAGGCACCTGCACTATAATTTTCTAGGTTCTAATACTTGAGGATGCGCCATCCAGATCTAGAACCTTTAGTTGCTAAACAGAGAGGTATCACTAGGAGTATCATCAGAGATGCATGTAACTGAACAAGAAGACAGAAAGAAGGAAAGGAAAACCCATCACGTCTTTTCTACCACGCAGATTCAAAGCTTATCTGTCGTGTCTTTGTTGGCTTTGTCTAAGTGAACGAATCTAAATTCTCTCTTGCAACAGTCAGCCCATAATAATGAGACCTCGTCCACTTGGCTTCGATATAAAATTTAGAGTAGAATAATAAAGAAAAGGGAGCCCTATTTAATTTGGAGCAGGAGTTTATTTACATACCCTGTTCAACCCTGTTTGACTTGAACGGTTATTTACATACCCTCGTACCCACTTTCGCCTCACCGATAGGTTTGCCGATCACCATTAGACCACCATTGGTTCCTTTTTCTCTTGCCTCACGATGTTCACTAAAGATTCTGTTGGAAATTATGTCCTAAATCCAATCAATTGTTGATTGTAAATGTATTTGAATCAATTATAAATAACATGGTATTTATTCATCACCAGAACATCTTCACAAACTCCGATGTGATGAAGTCCTTAGGACTGCTTTGTGTAATGAAATATGATTTTGTCACACAGGTCCTTAAATGTTCATGACCGTATGATATACTATTAATAGGACGATAGTATTATCGGGCGTAGGTCATTGTGTATCATATTTGTTGGTTGTCTTCCAAACCAAAGAGTATAGAGATACTAGTATGGTATACAGGTGAATGGTAGTGTACGTTCACTAAACGTGACCAATTGACGGACTCTCTCTTGTCAAGAGTTGTTCCGAGTGGATATGGGTATATGTATCCTTTAGACCTGAGATTGCAACCGGTGGCTTGCAAGCAACTCACTGTACTTTGGTGCCGGACTACCTGAATTTCTAATCCAGCGACGAAAGGTTTCTGGGTCCAGTCAAGTACTTGTGGTAGTCAGTTGCAGATCAAGATGGGATTGACCTCCCTTAGAAATAAGGGTGAATGCCTTGTGTTTTCAATTAAGTAGTACCCTGGCCAGGGAAAGTCAAATCACTATCACTTGACTTATTGAATTGAAACATATTTTCGGATGGATCGTTTCAGGGTAGACAGACTCTAAACCCATCCTGGGCATTTTCTGGTCAAGAGGATGAATTATGCAGTAACCATAGTCCATAGGTTCTAGAATGTTGCTTTGCATCTATTCGGCCTATCCGGTCGTCGGGTCCCATTGCTAGATGGTTACTTCGATTAGTGCAGGAAGTGTTCTTGTACTACCGGTTTAGGTTCGAACCTGTGAGGTCACACGCTTAGAAGTTTCTGGATTGATCAAATGGCTGATTGACGATTGAGAATCGTCTAGAGGTAAAATAGTCAATGTGATTGACTGATTGCCCTAAGCAATTGTTGCTTGGAGAAGTTAATTGGTGATTAGATCACTGATTAGACTCAATTTGATTGAGTAATAGAGATTGGGCTTGACCAAATTCAAATATGATTTGAAGTTGGTAAAACCGTAATTGACACCAAAATTGGTTTGGTGAAAATGTCTAATTTGCCCCAACCAAATCAGATTTGGCTTGAGTCAAATTGGATTAAAATCAATTATGATCCTAGTATGACTAGGACTTCCTTCCCTATGTGGGACCCACATACTGTATGTGGGACCCACGTCCTACCTAGGTGGGACCCACATACTGTATGTGGGACCCATGTCCTGCTTAGGTGGGACCCACATACTGTATGTGGGACCCACATCCCGGCCACCTCACCCCTTTGCATGCGTGACACGTGGCGGAGCAGGACACCTCTTTTGCTTGCATGCGTGACACGTGGTGGAGCAGGACACCTCTTTTGCTTGCATGTGTGACATGTGGCGGGCCTGGACACCTCACACTCCTCCTGATGTCATCCATGACCTCATCTGCCTCATGAGGTCATCCATGACATCGCCCTCCAGGCCACCTCACCCCTTTGCATGCGTGACACGTGGCTGAGCAGGACATCTCTCTTCCTTGCATGTGTGACATGTGTCCTGGCAGGACACCTCACAGGACACCTCATAGGGACACCTCACCTTCTTCTTGGCCTATAAATAGGCCACCCCTCTTCCTTCTTCCTAACAGATGGAGAGCACCAGAGAAAGAGAGTGAGAGGAGAGAGTAGTTCTGAAGGTGAAAGCCCAAGAAGGAGTTCTTGAGCTGTGAAGGTCCATCTTCTTCCTTCTCCCTTTCAGCCAACCTTCTGCCTCCCTGCGAGCTAGCACTCCCCGGGAAGCTGATCATTCCGGAGCTTCGCGTGGACGAGTCATCGAGGCCGGACGCTTGTGCGGCTGCGAAGCATCCTTGAAGGAACCTCCTTCTAAAGGTAAGAGATCTGATCTCTTTTATGGTTGAGATATGATCTCAATCTTCAAATCACAAGAAATTGTGATTTATGCATATTGATTTGAATTACACAATCCTCGGGATCTGAGGGCTTTGTGATATATGGTGTCAAAGCAAAGGATTAGTGGAGACTATCCGATTCTCGGGAACTCTCACGCGTGATCGTGTGACGAAGCGTGGCTCTCCACCCGGGGGCTCATATGATGAGTGCTTTGATAGGCACGCGCGGGTGTCACCCTATGTATTGGGACTGAGCCTGCGCCACATGTGATGTGCAGTTGAAGACTGTCTTCGACTGGTACCAGAGTTAAAATATCTAAAATATCAAGCATGTTTTTGGTTAAAATGTTTAACCCGTTCTTTCCGCATAAAAATTTTCTGAAATTCATGCTTAGCCCTCTGCACGCACACCATCAGTGGTATCAGAGCCCGTCCAGGTTCTTTGTAATATCAAATATCTATGCAAGATGTGATCTTTTACATATGATGTAAACTAATTATATTATTTCATTATGTTATTCATATGATGAATGAACATGTTTGTTTGCATGATTAACTTGAATCTTAAAAGTGTTTTAACGATTTAAAGTTACGGAGCATGCAAAACAAAGATAAGACATGAATAATGTAATATACTTAATTATGAATTGAGTAATGATATAGATCCTAGACTTTAAATGTGATTTGAATGTCTAAGACATTGCATAATTCATGGGGTAATGGGTTAGCTAAATCAAATCCAAATGATTTGGACTCAATGGTTGAAATCAAACTTGGTAGAGTAGTTGATCTAATCTAATTAAAGTTGTTTCTTAGATTGGGTCAAGATTGCTCTTGATCTTTGCAATAGTTGTAGTTGATCAAGTCCATGTCTTTGATTAGACCAAATGGATGTTGATTTAGGCTTCGTGGTTGAGCTTGAGTTATGATATTGATCGAATTGAAATTGATAAACCAGCTGGTGTCAAAGGCAACTGTAATCAGTAGGTTTTTAATTGGGAGCTACTTGCTGGGTTTCGGTCCAGTCAAGTTAATGGCATACCCTTCCGCTGATCTCACTTACCTGGCCATCTTGGTGAATCTCTTTTGATCAGATCTCTGATTGACTCTAATTGACCCATGCCTGTAAGAAAATCAGTTGGACTGATTTAGGTGCGCTGACTTGAATCTATTTCCTATGATACCTGACTTATGAAGTCAGTGGGAGGATTTGGATTGAGTCAGCTTTTTATTATAAAAATCCTCTAAATTATTAGGTCCATAAAATGATATGGTTAATGGAGATGACCACGTCATAGCCTCCCATTAGTTGTGTGATAATGAGTCCAATACGTCTATATACATTGGAGGCGCATGCGCGCACTGGTGCGTATCGGCCATTGGAATTGTCATACAATAATGATGAGTCGGTTGCAACTATTGGAATGGGTGGTCCGGTTGGATACCGGCCAAAGTCGGGCTTGACCATCTATTAGATAGTTTGCATTGATTGCTACATGTTAATGGTTGGACCTGACCGGGACTTTTAGTAGTGTCGATATACGCCTGCTGAAGTGCTTCCTGGGGCAGAATGATCACTAGAAGTTGTTTAGTTGAAGCAATTTGTTATGAACCTACCTTTAGGTGTATTTGGGTTGATACCGACCAAAGTCGGGCCCAGGTATAGCCTATTGGATTCTAGTGCCCACTAAAGAATTAAGAGTAATTCTTCGGATTAGAGGTAGAGGCTCCTGATTCGTATAAAATAGTGGAAGGATCTTTAGACTAAAATCCATGTCTTTAGATTAATTGATTCATTTACTAATAAGGCCATGGTTTTATCCTTTATGCAGAAATGTCCTCTTATAAGTTCCCCCTATCACTATTGGATAGTGATGAGCCGACTAGACCTTTGATTAAGAATCAGGCTAACTCGAGTGCTAATGAGAGAAATCAGCAAAGAGTTGCTGGTCAAGGTGGTTATATGATAACACCTTATAATTTCTCTGTATGTGATATGATGACTTGGGTATTGGATACCGGAAGTCCTTTTAATATCTGTAATACGTTGAAAGGACTGCAAGTCATTGAGAATTTCGGTAACAATGAGAAATTCCTAAATGTTGGAGATGGAAGAACTGTTCCAGTTCTTGCATTAGGTAATATTCAAATTGTTTCAAATTCTCACATAATTGCCCTTGGTGAATGTCACTATTGTCCTAGTTTCTTAATGAATGTCATTTCCGTTGGTCATTTGGCCTTAAACGGTTATGAAATTTGTATAAAGAAGGATTATTGTGATATCATTATGAATGGTGTTACAGTAATCAATGAACGATTAAACAATGGCATTTATGTATTGTCACAACCTGTTAGTGTAATGTACACTACAAGTAAACGCCCTAGATCTGATGATGTCTCTGATATCTACCTTTGGCATTGTAGGCTAGGTCATATTAACAAGAACAGGATCAACAGGTTGGCCTCACTGGATATTTTAAATATTAATGATTGTGAATCATTACCTACCTGTGAGTCTTGTCTTCTTGGAAAAATGACCAAGTCGCCTTTTACTGGAAAAGGTATACGAGCTGGTGCTGTATTAGGTCCTGTACATTCGGATGTATGTGGACCTATGAGCACTAGTGCAAGAGGTGGATACAGCTATTTCATTACATTTACCGACGACCTATCTCGGTATGGGTATGTGTTTCTTATGAAACACAAGTATGAATCATTTGAAATGTTCAAATTATACCGTAATGAAGTAGAGAAACAAACTGGACAGTGTATTAAGATACTTCGATCTGATCGAGGTGGTGAATACCTCTCCAGTGATTTCTTGACATATCTGGAGGAGAATGGGATTCTCTCTCAGTGGACCCCTCCCGGAACACCGCAGCATAATGGTGTGTCTGAAAGGAGGAATCGGACTCTGTTGGACATGGTCCGATCCATGATGGGGTTTACAGTTTTGCCCTTATCATTTTGGGGTTATGCACTTGAGACCGCTTGTTATATTCTTAATAGAGTTCCCAGTAAATCTGTGACTAAAACTCCATATGAGATATGGACCGGTCAAAAGCCTGTACTCTCTCACCTTAAAGTTTGGGGGTCTCCAGCCTACGTCCGTCGTTTGAAAGCAGATAAACTGGAAGCTAGGTCGGAAGAATGTCTTTTTGTCGGCTACCCAAAAGAAACCAAAGGGTATTATTTCTACCAGGTTAATGAACAAAGGTTGTTCGTCAGCAATAGAGCTGTCTTCTTGGAGAAGAAATTTCTTGGTGAAAGAACGAACAGCTCTAAGGTTGAGCTTGATGAAGTTCAACAGGTAGAGGATCAGACAACTAGAACTGAACCGTTAGAGTCTGATTTGATTGGATCAAACTCAGAACCCATTAAGGTTGCACCCGTTAGGCGATCCGGTAGAGTACCGCATCAACCGAATAGATACTATGGTTTTCTTGTCCGGGACGATGATCCCATTGGTCTCGATGAGAACGATGAGGATCCCGTCACCTATATGGATGCTATGCAAAGGTCTGACTCTGATAAATGGCTTGGAGCCATGGAATCTGAAATGGAGTCCATGAAGGTCAATGATGTATGGACATTGGTTGACCCACCCGAAGGATTTAAACCCATAGGGTGTAAGTGGATTTTCAAACGGAAAAGAGGCGCAGACGGAAAGGTGGAAACCTATAAAGCTCGTCTGGTTGCCCAGGGATTTCGTCAGCGTTATGGTATTGACTATGACGAAACGTTTTCGCCTGTGGCAATGCTGAAATCCATTCGGATCATGCTTGCGATTGCGGCCCATCTGGACTTTGAGATCTGGCAGATGGATGTTAAAACCGCTTTTCTAAATGGAGATTTAGAGGAACAGGTGTATATGATACAGCCTGAAGGTTTTATTTCTGCAGATGAGTCTAAGGTGTGTAGGCTGCAAAAGTCCATATATGGACTAAAGCAGGCATCTCGGAGTTGGAACATTCGTTTTGACAGGGTTATCAAAACTTATGGCTTCGTTAAGAACGAAGAGGAACCTTGCATATACAAATGGGCTAATGGTACGGTAGTCTTATTTCTTGTACTGTATGTGGATGATATTCTCCTAATAAGGAATGACATTGCTGCACTACAGGGAGTAAAAATATGGCTTTCATCACAATTCTCCATGAAGGATTTGGGAGAAGCATCCTACATCCTTGGGATGAAGATCTATAGAGATAGATCTAGGAGGTTGCTCGGTCTGTCCCAATCCATGTACATAAATACTGTGCTGAAACGTTTCAGCATGGAAAATTCCAAGAAAGGCTATCTTCCGATAGGTTATGGAATTACTCTTTCTAAAGGAGATTGCCCCACAACTCCCCAAGAAAGAGAGCGTATGAGTAGAATTCCATATGCCTCTGCTGTGGGATCTATTATGTATGCTATGACTTGTACTAGACCAGATGTGGCGTATTCACTAGGAGTAGTGAGTAGGTACCAATCTGACCCAGGAGAAAGCCACTGGAAAGTTGTAAAGACTATCCTCAAGTATTTGAGAAATACTAAGGATAAGTGGCTTGTTTATGGAGATACTGAGTTGAGACTTGTCGGTTATACCGATTCAAGTTTTCAATCAGACCGTGATGATAGCAAGTCTGTGTCTGGTTATGTTTTTACCCTGTGTGGTGGGGCTGTCTGTTGGAAGAGTTCCAAGCAGACTACTATAGCGGACTCTGTGTGCGAGGCGGAGTACATTGCGGCATCGGATGCGGCAAAGAAAGCTGTGTGGCTGCGGAAGTTCATTGCTGAGCTCGGAGTTGCACCCTCCCTTAGTGGACCAGTCCTTGTCTATTCGGATAGCACTGGTGCCATCGCTCAGGCCAAGGAACCAAGAGCTCACCAGCGCACCAAGCACATTCTGCGCAGATATCACCTGGTTCGTGAGATAGTAGAACGAGGTGACGTTGATCTTCAAAAGATTGACGGGAAGGATAACTTAGCCGACCCCTTCACTAAGGCCCTCAGTGTAAAGGAGTTTGACCATCATTACTTGAAGATGGGTATACGATACTGTACTGATTGGCTTTAGTTCAAGTGGGAGTTGTTGGAAATTATGTCCTAAATCCAATCAATTGTTGATTGTAAATGTATTTGAATCAATTATAAATAACATGGTATTTATTCATCACCAGAACATCTTCACAAACTCCGATGTGATGAAGTCCTTAGGACTGCTTTGTGTAATGAAATATGATTTTGTCACACAGGTCCTTAAATGTTCATGACCGTATGATATACTATTAATAGGACAATAGTATTATCGGGCGTAGGTCATTGTGTATCATATTTGTTGGTTGTCTTCCAAACCAAAGAGTATAGAGATACTAGTATGGTATACAGGTAAATGGTAGTGTACGTTCACTGAACGTGACCAATTGACGGACTCTCTCTTGTCAAGAGTTGTTCCGAGTGGATATGGGTATATGTATCCTTTAGACCTGAGATTGCAACCGGTGGCTTGCAAGCAACTCACTGTACTTTGGTGCCGGACTACCTGAATTTCTAATCCAGCGACGAAAGGTTTCTGGGTCCAGTCAAGTACTTGTGGTAGTCAGTTGCAGATCAAGATGGGATTGACCTCCCTTAGAAATAAGGGTGAATGCCTTGTGTTTTCAATTAAGTAGTACCCTGGCCAGGGAAAGTCAAATCACTATCACTTGACTTATTGAATTGAAACATATTTCCGGATGGATCGTTTCAGGGTAGACAGACTCTAAACCCATCCTGGGCATTTTCTGGTCAAGAGGATGAATTATGCAGTAACCATAGTCCATAGGTTCTAGAATGTTGCTTTGCATCTATTCGGCCTATCCGGTCGTCGGGTCCCATTGCTAGATGGTTACTTCGATTAGTGCAGGAAGTGTTCTTGTACTACCGGCTTAGGTTCGAACCTGTGAGGTCACACGCTTAGAAGTTTCTGGATTGATCAAATGGCTGATTGACGATTGAGAATCGTCTAGAGGTAAAATAGTCAATGTGATTGACTGATTGCCCTAAGCAATTGTTGCTTGGAGAAGTTAATTGGTGATTAGATCACTGATTAGACTCAATTTGATTGAGTAATAGAGATTGGGCTTGACCAAATTCAAATATGATTTGAAGTTGGTAAAACCGTAATTGACACCAAAATTGGTTTGGTGAAAATGTCTAATTTGCCCCAACCAAATCAGATTTGGCTTGAGTCAAATTGGATTAAAATCAATTATGATCCTAGTATGACTAGGACTTCCTTCCCTATGTGGGACCCACATACTGTATGTGGGACCCACGTCCTACCTAGGTGGGACCCACATACTGTATGTGGGACCCACATCCCGGCCACCTCACCCCTTTGCATGCGTGACACGTGGCGGAGCAGGACACCTCTTTTGCTTGCATGCGTGACACGTGGTGGAGCAGGACACCTCTTTTGCTTGCATGTGTGACATGTGGCGGGCCTGGACACCTCACACTCCTCCTGATGTCATCCATGACCTCATCTGCCTCATGAGGTCATCCATGACATCGCCCTCCAGGCCACCTCACCCCTTTGCATGCGTGACACGTGGCTGAGCAGGACATCTCTCTTCCTTGCATGTGTGACATGTGTCCTGGCAGGACACCTCACAGGACACCTCATAGGGACACCTCACCTTCTTCTTGGCCTATAAATAGGCCACCCCTCTTCCTTCTTCCTAACAAATGGAGAGCACCAGAGAAAGAGAGTGAGAGGAGAGAGTAGTTCTGAAGGTGAAAGCCCAAGAAGGAGTTCTTGAGCTGTGAAGGTCCATCTTCTTCCTTCTCCCTTTCAGCCAACCTTCTGCCTCCCTGCGAGCTAGCACTCCCCGGGAAGCTGATCATTCCGGAGCTTCGCGTGGACGAGTCATCGAGGCCGGACGCTTGTGCGGCTGCGAAGCATCCTTGAAGGAACCTCCTTCTAAAGGTAAGAGATCTGATCTCTTTTATGGTTGAGATATGATCTCAATCTTCAAATCACAAGAAATTGTGATTTATGCATATTGATTTGAATTACACAATCCTCGGGATCTGAGGGCTTTGTGATATATGGTGTCAAAGCAAAGGATTAGTGGAGACTATCCGATTCTCGGGAACTCTCACGCGTGATCGTGTGACGAAGCGTGGCTCTCCACCCGGGGGCTCATATGATGAGTGCTTTGATAGGCACGCGCGGGTGTCATCCTATGTATTGGGACTGAGCCTGCGCCACATGTGATGTGCAGTTGAAGACTGTCTTCAACTGGTACCAGAGTTAAAATATCTAAAATATCAAGCATGTTTTTGGTTAAAATGTTTAACCCGTTCTTTCCGCATAAAAATTTTCTGAAATTCATGCTTAGCCCTCTGCACGCACACCATCAGATTCATATGAGTGCTCGTCGGAGTTTTAGATTTTAAAAAGAATTGTCAAATTTATTTGGATCTATAATTCGATTTGCGCTTGCAAGGTAAGTAATGTAACTCTTTTTCTATATTTATTGGTAAATTATAAATATTTTTTTAATCGAATTATTCTTGATTTATGAACTTGATGCATATAGTATTTTATTATTATATATGCCTCTTTCTAGAATATTCTATGATTCTTAATTGAACATGTTGAGTTCGATATAAATTATGTTCGATTGATTTTGATGTCGTACGATTTTATCTTATGATTTAGAGCACTAAATATGCTTTGAAAAAATAAATTTTACTTTGAAATAGTGGACTCACAGCCAGGCTATGTATCAACATCCTATTAGTATGGATTAATTCATTGGTATATCAACACCCTGCTAGTAAAAAATATTCGTTGGTATATCGATACCCTACTACTTGCTAGTAGGGATTATACGCCGGCATATCGATACCCTGCCAGTGAGGGTTATATGTTGGCACTTTGATGAGCTCGTATTTTGGCCCAGCCATAGGGTATAAATGTGGTTATAGTTTATGATTGTCAAGATGATCTTAATGTTTTGAAAATATTTTTTAAAAAAATTGATTTATGAATAAAATTTAAAATGACTGAATAGTGTATAGATTTGGTTTTGAATTGATGTGCTTTACATACTTAATTTCAGCATATTATTATTATTATTTTATTGCTTCATTTATCTAGCTAAAGTATGGGCTATCTAAATCATTATACAATTTTTTATTATTTTTTTATAGATTCGAAGAATTAGTTGGACCCAAAAATTTATTATGGAAGAGCGATTAGAGACAAGATTTTGACATCTTTATTTAGACTAGATTTTATTTTAGAATTGATGCAAGATTTTGAAATATTATTGGTCTTGTAAGATTTTAATTTTGTTATTTAAATTAGAATTTGAATGTAAATTATGTAAATTTATTTCGCTGCTTGTTTATGGTATTATGAAGAAATTTCTTGAATGCTTGTGGAAAGAGTTTTTTTCAATTATTTTAAAATATTTTTATATTTTTATAAATTATTTTAAAATATTAGCTAAGCTCTGATTCAGCATTTGTATGATTTCTGAATTATTAGGTCCTGATAATTTCATGTTAGTAGCTAATCTGCTTAACTATTATTGTCAACAAGGTAAGTAATATTCTATATTTCATTGTATTTTATTTAAATTACTAAAAATATTTCACATAAAATATTGTTCAAGTTATTATATGATTTCAAATTTAATTGCATACGAGAATCTTTTTAATTTTATGAATTCAAATTTGCAAGTTGTCTCGATTTATAGTAACATATATTAAATCATATCTTTTTAAAATTAACTACATGGTTTTTATAGGTTGCTGTATAAATTCTTACTGTATTTATGCAAACTGGATCATGCAGGTAAAATTATATTTGTTTGGAATTATACTAAAATTAGGCCATAATTTTGTATGTTAATGTGAATTATGCATACTTTGGAAGATACCGAGTCATTAGAAAAATTCACTTATCTAATCTACACCGTAGAAGTTAAATGCGGTACTTGACCTATAATGCAGAGGTTAAATGTAGTATATGATTTACACTCTAAGCATTAAATAAGAACCCACTCTATATGGATTAAATGTATTATGTCACCTACTCTGTAGGAGTTAAATGCTATACTGTAACCGGCCCTCTAGGGATTAAATACAGTACTTCGACCTAGTCATGGGTATAAATGCAGTCGTAGTCTTATGGGTTGTAGATTTGAAATCAATATGGGATTGAATATTTTAAGTATAAGTATAGTTTTGAATAAGAAATTTGGATATTATATTTCACTCTAGTAAAATGCATTATTTCTTTATATAGATATGTGGAGATAAATTATTTGATACTTGCTTGATTGGGTTATATAATGTAATTACTTACCATGTTGTTAGTACTATTAAAAATTTATTAGGCTGTTAAGTTCATTATTTTCAAATCTCTCTTCTCAGATTCAGGAACTAGAGATAATCCTGATAATAGATTTTGGGGCGAGCAAATAAAGACAAGGCTGGTTTTGTAATTAGGCTAGGCCTAGTTTTGGTCAGTTTATATACTAAAGTGTTGCTTTAGGAGGATTATGTATAAATAAATTAAACACTCAAAGTTTAAAGTTATAAATTTAATGAGATACTCTATTTATAACTTTTTGGTGGTATTTATGAATATATTTGAGAGTTTAGTTGTCCTGATATCATATTATATATGTCAAATTTATTAACAGGTGGGAGCCTTGCATATTTATGGGACCAATTTTTGTGAGTACGGGACGGTTGCCATATTTTTGGATTATCTTGATCTCCCTCTACGTTCCAAAGCCACCTAACCTTGATCTCCACCATTGGTGGTCACCAGCCAGGGGCGGCCCAATACATTCTGGGGCCTAAGGCGAATCCAATGAACGAGACTTTTTTTTAATAAATTTTTTAATAAATATAAAATACTTAAAAAAATATAAAAAAATAGATAGCTATCACGTACACTATTTTAACAAAGATACATGAATCTAACAAAGATAGACAAGAAGCTTTTTTAATTTAATATAATTCTTGAATGGAAGCATATAAAAGTAATTATACTAAATGAAGGGCCATGAAACTGATTAAATAACTGAGATAATGCTTGGCAATACTGTTTACCATGTCAAGCAAGAGCCAAATAGAAAAAGGTCATCCTATGGCACTTCATGGTCAAGATAAAGAAAAGAATTTTTCCATAAAGAAATCTCTTTATAAGAGAAAGTAGGGTCATTATGAAAAATTCATCCCATCCCACCATCTCCCCTTTAAGTAAGTACCCAAGCGGCAACTGCAACATCACAGCACAGCAGCCATTAAACCCCCTCCCTCCTTTTCTCTCTCTACCACCCAAGGGAGAAGAAACCGAGAGGAGAAAACTAAAAGAATCTCCACCCTCGAAGAAGTCCATCTCCAATCCCCCTATCTTTTTTCCGGATGGCCCAGCTGGATCAGGAGTAATGTGAGGGAAGGAAAACCAAGACCAAAACCAAAAAAGAGAAGGGATGAAAGATAAGAGTGGCTTCAGGCGTCTATCAAGCCAACCAAATCCCTCTCTCTCTCTCTCTCTCCCCACCCAAAACAAAACTACTAGCCAGCCCCAGATCGAGGCCTTTGCTTCCTTTTGGTCAGCCTTCTGGAGGCCTTTCATTGGCCCAGGACCTTAGGCGACCGCCTCAGTCGCCTAGGGCTCGGGCCGGCCCTGCCACCAGCGCCAATCTCCAGTGCTCACGACCGCTCAGCACTGATCTCTATTGCCTGTAGCCATCTCGATCGCCATTATTGCTTCAGATCCCCTTCAGGCAGGTCCGATTTTTGGTGATCTCAGCAGTAGGAATGTGCACGCACCCTCATGTGAGAGGCTTTTATACGGACGGCTCTGCACTTGGTCACGGACGGCTCGGTTTTGGATTTGTTTTCTCCCTCTAGTTTTTTTTAGCGCTGCCAAATGTCATCGTGTAAAAGGTGCACTTTTTTCTTCAGAAGCCGATAAATCTGACTTTTTTTTCAGCCTTTTTCCACCATTCTAGATCAGACAAATTATATTTCAGGGGTCCAAGAAACACGTAGCTTCTTAAGGGTCGCAAGCTTTGGTGCTGCTTCACTGGCCACATCCATCCATCCGCCAAAAGGCCAGATAAGAATAAGGAGAAATTCTATGAACTCTTGGATCTCATTTAATTAAACCTGATTCCATTTAATTAGAATCCAGATTTGACAAATGTCCCTTGGATTTTGTGAATTCTGATTATCATAAGGACATTAATGTCTTTTCGTAGTAGTGAAGGGTGGTTACCTTGATGGGGGTGACTCTTCACGAGTGTATTATCTGCGGCATTTAGTCCCTATAGAAAACTATAAATAGCCTGTTAGACTCCTTCTCTAATCACGCATTAAGAGTTTTCTCTCCAGAAAACTCTTCTGCTAATCTCTATTTAGATTAGAGTTAATTTTGGTTGATTGCAATTGCGGATCAAATTGCACGCATCTCAGAGTTCAAAGATGGATTTAGCGAATCAATGTATGATCTTATTTTATTAAAGCTTTCATTAATGGTATTAGAGCGGGATTAGATTAGATCCTAAAATAGATCAAACCCGTTTTGCCTGAAATTCACACCTTACACAGAGGCTATGTTATTTAAACATGTGAAAATATTTTAGTTGACTGATGTGGGACTAAATTCCTAACTTGGGAAAATGTCTCCTTGCCCATGTTACTTGAGGAAGTGAAATTACTTTTGTTTGGGCGATGTGGGACTAAACCCATCCCTTCTCAAAACCCATTTCCCCTTTTGAAAATAGAATAAGGGAGAGCAGGCAGCCATGATCGCTGCCAATGGCCGCCATGGCCACCGCCACCCAAGTAGCGTCTGCGACCTGCCATGGCCATCGCGAGCGGAGGGGAAGAGGGAAAAAAAGGAGGAAGGATGGCGGCGCTCCGACTTCCACCGCCGTACCCTCCTCCCATGAGGTAGCCGAAAAGGCCACCGGTGGCGAGCCGGCTAGAGGCCGCGCCACCATGCCACTATAAAAAAAAGGGGGGGGGGGGGGTGAAGGAGGTCTTCTTCCTGTTGGTCTTCAAGAAGAAAGGAAAAGAACCGCCGTTTACCGGCAGTTCTCCTCTCGATCGCCGGCGACACGGTGGTTGGATGCATGGGAAGAAAGCGGCGGGCCGCCATCCAAGGGATTCTGGCGGCCGCCGCCACCTTTTGGGCGAGAAGGGGACGCCGGTTTTGGCCCCTTCTCCTCCTTTCGGTTGGGGAAGAAGATGGAGCATTGGAATTCGGGTTTCGGGCTTGGAAACCAACCCGAAATCCAAATTCGTCTGGCCAATATCAATAAAAAAAATGAAAGGATTAACAGGTTTCAGGTTTTGGGGTTTCAACCCAAAATCTGAAACCCGAATTCTTTTGACTTAAACTATATTTTTTTGCAGTTAACCCCCTGCAAATATGTTATGTCTAAAAAGAGGTTTCAGAAATTCATATATAATCTCCAGAAGAAAGTTGAGTTACAGAAAAGGTTCTCAAATATATTTATTTGGTCCCTATACTCAAGTTTCATTACAGAACAATACTCTAATAATTATGTATTACTCCCTATAATGAATTATTGCATAAATGATCAATTTAGATGCTTTTTTATGATGAAACATGATTGTTTAAATTATTCATATTTTCATTATAAAAGGGTGATATATGCATGAGACGAGTCAAAGCATTTTATGTAGGAAAAGACATAAAAAATGATTAATTTTTTTTGCATATTTGTGGTGACGAGCCAAAGCATCCCATGAATCTTAGAATATTTTAATTTAATCGATAAAGAGTCTTTTATCACCATCTCATGAAATTGAATACTTGCATCATACATAATGAATCGACCCCAAAGGGAAGTCATTATATAAGGTTAATGATAGGATGAAATAATGTAATTAGTATGATATTTATGATAAAATCTTGTTACCCAAAAGCTTTGTATTCTTCATTAATATTAAACGACATCTAGTGAAATTATCTATTGAATAACGGTGTTTAGAAAAAGCTTGTCAAAAAGGCCTACATGCCTAAGAAAGGCTGTACTTAAGTGAGCTTAGTGCTTCACCACCGATCTGGAGCTGATCTGGCTGTTATTCTTTAAATTTTTCAATTAGAAATATAAAGTTCATTAATTATCATACTTAATACATTAGTTTTATCATAAAGGGATAAATCTTGTAAAGTTAATTCTGATTTACTCACTAAATTGCTAATATGGGTTAGTAATTTAAATAAGGTTTTAACATAATTATAGCATGCATATTGATAGTAAGCATATGTTTTGCAGCTTTATTTCTGATAGTTTTTTCTCAATCTACATCATGCATCCCAATACTTAATGGTTCAAATTTTTCGGAATGGAAAGAAAGACTGACATTTACTTTAGGGTGCATGAATATTGATCTGGCACTTCGTGAGGACATGCTGTTAGATGTATGCCCTATAAGCCAATCTGGCTGATATATAATTTATTCTGGAATATAATTTTATACTTGACTTTATTATTAGTGAATAATAATGGGTATCTTTATCATTCATATTGTGTATGTGTCTATGAATCGTCCAAGAAATTAATAAGATAATGATGCATATTCTCAAGAGTTAAGAATTTGAGCTATGTATCATTAGTGATTAATTCCTAAATGCTCATGATTGATGGATCATCATGAGGACGATGATTGATCCGATGAGATTAGTGCACAGTTCACTTTTCTTTTAGATGGATGAGTCTCGAGTCCATAGTGTAGGGACACTGGAGTGATAGTGCAGGTGGTTGTTAGAGAATAAGGGTACCGAGCATGACCAAAGCAAGAAGTCACTTGGATGTTTATCCACTCGTCAGTGACTTACTTGATGCGGCAGTAGTATGACTGGTTCTTTGACCTGCGGTGATTCGGCTATTTACAGTGAGATTACTGTAGTTTGACTGCACATATACATCGTCTTTAGCCATATGGGTCCTTATGGTGCAGATTGGCTGCAGTAGGTTCACTGTAGGAGTAGAGTGTACACCTACATGGAATCTATCGATTTTGATAGATAAGGAGTGATCCTATGTGATTTATATGATTGAGTTCGTAAGTCCTTGGCTAGGACAATATATAAAGTAGAAAAGGAGTTTTCCACTCTTGAACTTAAATCGAATAAATCTTGACATATGACAGACGATGGGGTTTGACAAGTTATCCATGACCTCCGTCTTGTAGGGATCCACGATAGAAGAACTGTATCATACGATAACTGCACCTAGAGGTTCATTCATTCCATTCTGCTGGGTTGCCACTACATGCTGCTAGGTGTCACTGGTGGATGGTGAGACTCACAGAGACTATCTTGATAGTCGATGATCTCTGATGAGATGAGTTGGAAAAAAAAATGATGAAATCTTTTAAGCTATCTATCAACAACAGAGGGGCTGCACATAGTCAAAAGCTACTAGATTAGATGGATTCCAACTGTTCCAACCCATTGAAAGGAGTTTTCAATGATGTTGTGATAGAGATCACAATATATCTCACTACCAGACAGAATAGAACCTATGGGGTCACACACATTAGAGGTATTGACCGATCCGATGGTTGAATTGTGATTTGGAATCATAATAGAATATGATTATCAATTTGATTAATAATTGGTTTAACCTACTAAGAGTTAGTGAGTTGAAGAAGGAATAATTGGATTGCAATTTGATTGAATCAATTAGACTTAATTAATTGGGTTTGATCTTATTAGATAAGGTTCAAGAGTCCTACTTGGAGTATGACTCCTAGAGTCCTAATTAGATTAGGACTGTAAATTATTATAGTCCTACTTGGAGTAGGATTTCTAATGTCCTAATTGGATTAGGACTAAAATTATATAAGTCCTAATTGGATTAGGACTCCTAGAGTCTAAATTAATTTTGATCTAATAGATAAGGATGATTCCTTATTAGATAAGGATTAAGAGTCCAATTGAGTTATGATTTAAAGAAATCTTAATTGGAGTACGATTGGGCCACCTAGTCCTCTTTAGAAGAGGATTCATGCACAAAATAAAAGGAGGGGCATGCGCCCCTCATTATTTATTTTTATTTTTGGATATTTTTTAGGGTGTGCATGAGAGGAAGCCCTAGGGGTTTGGGGGCAAATCTGGACTGCAAGAAAAAGAAAGAAAAAAATAAAAAGGGCTGACGACTCTCTTTTTTCTTCTCTTGGTGCGTGCGGCCTCCCTTCCCTTCTCTTGGGCGTGGCCTCCCATTCTTCCCTCTCTCCTTCTTCTTCCTCTTGAGAGCAATCAAGAGTTGATTGTTCAAGAGGATTTTAGCCATCAAAAGCAATCTCTGCAAGGAAGCTAGCACCCTGGTGAGATCTAGACGCTTGGATCGGTTCTCTTCCTCATGTGGATACCCGTAGAGGTCGGACACATGTGCGGCTTCAAGCGAGCCTTTCAAGATAACCATGATCATCAGATTGCAGTGAACATCTATGTTAGAATTATGCCCTAGAAGCCAACGTGGCTGACGCATATTTGTAAACTGGGGCATAAATTTGTAATTTGACACTTATTAATAAATAAGATTGGGCAATTTATTTTTCATTCATATTTGTATGTATCCATGAATCGTCCAAGAAATTAATAGATGATGACACATATTCTCAAAGAGTTGAGAATTTAAGGCATGTGTCATTAGGGATTAATTTCTAAATGCTCCTGATCGATGGATCCATCACGAGGGACGGTGATCGATCCGCTGAGATTAGTGCACAGAGCACTTAGTCAGATGGACGAGTTTCGAGTCCACAGTGTAGAGATACTGGAGTGATTATGCAAGTACTTGTTAGAGAACAAAGTACTGAGCATGACCAAAGATAGTAGTCACATGAATGTCTATCCACTCGTCAGTGACTACCTATGCTGCAGTTGTATGACTGGTTCTTTGACCTGCGATGCCTCAGCTATTCACTATAAGGTTGCTGTAGTTTGACGAGCATGTGAACTTGGGCCCTAGCCATTCGGGTCCTTGTAGTGCGGATTGGCTACAGTAGATTCACTTTGGAATAGGGTTGCATCTAGATGGGATCTATCGACCTTGATAGATTAGGAGTGATCCTATGTGATTTATGAGACTGAGTTCGATAAATTCCTGATCAGATATTTTGGAAAAAGAGTTTTTCATATCTCGAACTGGAAGTCGTATAAATTTGACATATGACGAACGATGGGGTTTGACGAGATATCCATAACCTCCGTTACGTCGGGATCCATGATAGAGGGACTGTATCATACGCTAACTGCACTTAGAGGTTCAGACATTCCATTCTGCTGGGTTGCCACCACATACTGCTAGGTGTCACTAGTAGATTGTGAGACTCGAAAACATTCACTTGGTGATCAGTGAACCCTGAGAGTAGAGCTGAAATCGTTTCAGTCCACTGAAAGAAGTTTCAGTGATATTGAGATGGAGATCTCAATATGTCTCACTTCCAGTCAGAATAGAACCTAAGGGTCACACACATAGAGGATTTACTTAGTCAGACTATCATAATTGTGATTTGGAATCACAATAGAAATCAATCATCAATATGATTGGTGATTGAATTAACCCACTAAGTGTTAGTGAGTTAATGGAAGAAGAATTAAGTGGAATTGATTGCAATTGGATTGCAATTGGGCAGATTTAATGAGCCAAATCAAATTGGATTCGACCCAAATTGATTTAGGTTCATGATTGGGTCAATTTGATTAAACCAAGGTTTGTGCAGATTTTAAAAACCACATGTCGTCGTAGGATGAATATGACTTAAGTCATGTTCACACTATGCGGATTTTAAAGTCCACATGGCGTCGTAGGATGCATGCTCCCAAATCAATTAATTCTCCTAATAAGATTAGGAATCCTAATATGATTAGAAAATTAATCAATTGATTAAGTGGACACATGTCATGCATCTATGAGCATAAGGATTGGACACTTGGCATTAATCCAAGAGTGGGTTTAGTCCCATACTCCTAATAAGATTAGGAGAAGCCCTACACATAATCTATAAAAGGGAAGGCATGTGCATTGAATTGATAATCCTAAATCCCCACGCCTTCTCTCTCCCTCTCTTCTTCCTTCCTTCGCCACGACAGCAAGGGGACCTCGTCTTCTTCTTCATCCACGGAAGCAAGGCAAGGAAGATCCACGCTTAAAGCTTCATCCTTCATCTTCCTCCATTGCGAGCAAGGTTGAAGAAGAAATCGTTCTTCTTCAAAGAGATATGCTGCAGATTTTTATCTTCCAATATTATGATAGTCATGAGAGGTCTTTACAAGGAGCTAGCACTCCGATAAGACCTATTCTCAGATGATTAGATCCTCGTGTGGATACTTGTAGAGGCCGGACAATTGTGTGGCTCAAACAAGAACCTAGAATAGATCATCAGGCTGCGGTGTTCTACATCTGCAGAATTTTTGAAGATGAGATCTTCAAATTTATAACTTCTGATTTTTGTTTCAGTTTTATAAATCTTAATCAACCCTCCTCAAATCCTAATCTTCCCTTCCTAATGAGTTCAAAGATCTTCTAGATTTGAATCCAGAAAATTTTTTGAATTCTACGATCCAAGGCGCGTTCATACGATGAACGACGTCCCGTTTGAATTCCGCTCTGAACGTCGCATCGAACAGGGCGTAACTCATCAATCTATCCACACAAAGTGAAGATCTGATCTTTCTTATCTAAAGTAATTAATCATAATCTATCTACGAACGATTTTAAAATATGTTCATGCGATGAACGGATCCGTGCATGCTTCTTCCGTTGCGGATTTGATTTTCTGCGGCATGCACGATTTTCCAACATATGCCACCTGTCCCCACAGAGGAAACTACGCCGGAGGAGAAAAAGTTGTATGAGAGGTGGGAGCGGTCAAACCGCTTAAGTCTTTTGCTCATACAAAATCATATCTCCAAAAAGATAAGGGGCTCAATTTCTGATTGCAAAACTGCAAAAAAATTCTTAACAGCAGTGGAAGAGCAATTTGTGAGTTCAAAGAAAGCCCTTGCTAGCACTTTAATCTCAAGGTTTTCTTCCTTAAAGTATAATGATAATGGTAGTATGCGCAAGCATATTATAGAATTACGTGACATCGCTGCCCAGTTAAAATCAATGGAAGTAGACATATTAGAGACTTTTCTTGTACACTTTAATCTTAATACTCTGCCTATTTAATATGCACCATTTAAGATCTCATATAACACATATGCAGAAAAATGGACTATGAATCAACTTCTAGCCATGTGTGTTGATGAGGAGCAGAGAATAAAGCAAAAGAGGCAAGAGAGTGTTTATCTCTCCTCTCATAAGAGAAAAGGACATAAGGAGATCGGTGGTACCAGTCATCATATTTCTGTCAAGAAAAAGAAAATGAAAGTGCCAGCCAAAATGATTGAAAAAAAGTAAATAAAGTGTTTTTTCTGTAGAAAATAGGGACATTTGAAAAAGGACTGCACCAAGTACAAGAAATGGCTCGAGAAGAAAGATATTTTTTTTCCTTGGTATGTTATGAATCAAATTTTGTTGATGTACCTCATAACACATGATGGATTGACTCTGGTGCTACTATCCATATATGTAAAACTTTGTAGGGATTGTTGAACAAAAGAATTCCAACAGAAAGTGAACGGAGAATCATTATGAGAAATAAGATGCGTTCACAAGTGGAAGCTGTTGGAACGTTCAAATTGACCCTAAAAACTGGCCACAACTTGTACCTAGAAAATACCTTTTATGTATCCGGATTTTCTAAAAACCTGATATCTGTTTCTAAACTTATTCTTTTGGATATACTGTTTCATTTGGACTGTCATTCGTAAATGTGGAGTGATTGATTGAAACCCCATTTGATTTTGATGAGCTCAAAGCATTTGAGTATATCTTTTGATTACTAATGAATTCAATTGAGTGTTTCAGTGAAAATCCTGTCTAAGTGTCCCAAGACTTGGTTCATAATTTTTGGATAAGTTAAGGAGTCTGTTTGAACCAATGTCTGAGACTCGAGTCGACTCCCGAGTATCACGAGTCGACTCCAAGCGTATCAAGTTCACTGGCACGAGCTCGAGTCGACTCCAGATAAATACGAGTCGACTCCGACTGAGAACAGACAGAAGGACAGAAAGCTTCAACTCAGAACCTGTCAGCGAGTCGACTCCCGAAGTGCGCGAGTCGACTCCGATGTTCACCGAGTCGACTCCAAGGAAGTAAGAGTCGACTCCAAGCAGTCACAGGCAGAAAAGTCAGAGAACAGTTTTCGGGTCTGAGATTCGAGTCGACTCCAGTGGAACGCGAGTCGACTCCGATAGGTGGCAAGTCGACTCCAAAGAAAGCATGAGTCGACTCTCAGCGGAACACAAAGAAAAAGTCAGAGAGCATTTTTGGGACTCTGAGATTCGAGTCGACTCCCGCAGTACGCGAGTCGACTCCGAGACTCCGCGATCATCAACAGACAGAAGATCAAGTTACTGCCTCTGAGATTCGAGTCGACTCCCAGACATCTCGAGTCGACTCCAAGACAGCTTCACATCAAAAGGCAGAAGACCAAGTTTCGGAAACTGAGAGCCGAGTCGACTCCAAGGAAGTTCGAGTCGACTCCAAGACTGGACGAGCCAAAAGACAGAGGATCGGGAGTTCGGGCTCTGAGATTCGAGTCGACTCCCAGGACAGTCGAGTCGACTCGAGTGGACAAAATTCAAAATTGGATCCACGGACTTCAGTGGATGAGCCGACTCCAAAATTGCCAAGTCAGCTCCAGAAGTTGACGAGTCGACTCCAGGTCAAGACGAGTCGACTCCCAGTCGTGAAGGCAACTTTAATTCAAATTTGGAACAGTCGCCGAGTCGACTCCGGAAAAGCTTGAGTCGACTCCCGCTACAGCCGAGTCGACTCCTGATCGCGCGAGTCGACTCCAACCCACCAACGGTCATATTGTCAGGCTGCGCAGAGTGTTCAGAACGGGCAGAAAAAGCACACTAACGGCTAGTTTCCGAGGGGGTTGGCTTAAATAGCCACAGAGGACTGTAGCAAGGGAGAGAACAACCATTCCACTCCAACTAATCAAGCATTCAAGCTCTGCAACGTGCTCTTCAACGAAAAAAAGGAAGATCTGCATTTACTGCTTCCAACTACATCTTCCCAGCAATTAAAGCCTCCTTCTCCTGCATTCAAGTCGACTACTCTTTCTAGAGGAGACCAGAAGTTTAAGAAGCCATTTCTCATCTCCAATCTAAAAGCGTTTGAGGCTTCTTAACTTCATTTATTGTTCATATTGTTTTCATCTGCTTTTTGAGAAGCTCATTTTCTGTTTTCTTTCTACAACTTGTATTTACTTGGTTCAATCGGGGATTGTGGTTGGTTGGTGAGCCGAGTTAAAACCAACGTGTGTAAGGGTTTGATTGTGATCCCGGAAAAATAATCGGGGCGGTTCTAGTCGGTGAGCCTGGGAAAACCGACCGAGTTCGTTGTGAGCTCGTAAAACAACAAGTTTGGTTGTGAGCTTGGAAAACAACCGGCTGTAATCCAAGGGGGTTATAGTGAATTCCCAAGTGAGACTTGGGGAGTGGACGTAGGAGCAAGGGTTAGCTCCGAACCACTATAAAACCTTGTGTTTTTGTTGGATTGTCTCTCTTCTTCTTCCCCTCACATCACTCACAGCACTTAGCATTAATTAAATAACTTGCAATAGTTTTTAATTAATCAACCACATCGTTTTAATTATTCAAATTATTTTAAAACCCAATTCACCCCCCCCCCTCTTGGGTTGTCTATCTGGGCAACAAGTGGCATCAGAGCCTAAAACTCTTCCACCCAAGAGTTAAAAGATCAAAATGACAACCCCATTTGGATCTTCCCACATTGAGGGTCAGTCCACCCAAAGACCCCCTTTCTTTAATGGATCCGACTACTCATACTGGAAGGCTAGGATGAGAATATTCATCCAAGCCCAAGACTATGAGATGTGGACCATTGTAGTAAATGGCCCATACATCCCATCCATATATGTAGAGGGTGTCAAGGTACCCAAACTAGAAAAGGATTGGGATGAACATGACATGAGGAAGGCACAACTTAATTCTAAAGCTATGAATGTACTTTATTGTGCCTTAGATAGAAATGAATTTAATAGGGTCTCTACTTGCAACTCTGCAAAAGAGATCTGGGATAGACTTGAAGTGACCCATGAGGGCACAAATCAAGTTAAAGAATCCAAAATTAACATATTGGTTCATAAATATGAACTATTTAAAATGGATTCTAATGAAACAATTACATGCATGTTCACTAGGTTTACTGATATTGTCAATGGCCTAAAAAGCCTTGGCAAGAACTATACTAACAGTGAGCTTGTCAGGAAAATCTTTCGGTGTCTACCAAGGTCTTGGGAAGCTAAAGTGACGGCAATCCAAGAAGCCAAGGACTTGAACAAATTACCACTCGAGGAGCTCCTTGGAACCTTGATGACGCACGAGCTAACCATGAAGCAACACAACGAGGAAGAGTCCTCTCATAAGAAAAAGGTATTAGCACTAAAATCTACTTCATCTAACAAGGACTTATCTTGCAGCAGCAGCAGTGAAAAAGAAGAAGATGAGGAAGATGATGGTGAGGCACTTCTTGTGCGCAAGTTCAAGAAATTTATCAACCACAAGAAGGCGTATCATCAAAGGAGAGGCCCCTCAAATTCCTACCGCAAGGACAAAGGTAAGAAAAGGGAAAATGAGGGGATTGGGTGTTACGAGTACAAGAAGCCGGGTCACATAAGAGCAGAGTGCCCCTTACTGAAGAAGGGGAGTAAGTACAAGAAGAAGAAGGCTCTTGTCACTACACTATCCGACTCCGACTCATCATCCTCCTCATCAGATGATGAACAAGAAGAGAAGGCCAATTTCTGCTTCATGGCCAACGAAAACGAGGTAACTTCCGATACGCATCTTGATTTTTCTTTTGATGAACTTTATGATGCATTTAATGAATTAATGGTAGAATATAAGGCCATAAATCTTAAGAATAAAGAACTAAAAATAGCTAATCAATCATACCTACATAAATACGATAAATTAGTTAAGGATAAGGATTTAATCATCAAAGAAAATATAGAACTTAAGACAAGCAACCGACTTTTAACTCAAAAGAATAGTACCTTAACTAAAGATAATAAAAAACTAACTAAGGAACTTTCAGAACTTAAAAATCATAAACAAATCTTAAATAAGGATCTCACAAAAGAACTTAATGACCTAAAAGCAGAAAATCAAACTCTAACTAAAGAACTTAACAAATACAAACCCTTAGTTGAAAAATTTACATATAGTTCTGAAAAATTAAATATGATACTTAATAGTCAACGAGCCGTATTTAATAAAGCGGGTTTAGGGTATAAACCAAGAAATAAACAAAAACTTCTTAGTAACTTCTTTGTTAAAGCTGGGGAAACTAAAACTAAGAAAATAACTTGCTTTTGCTGTGGTACTATAGGTCATAAAGCAAATGTGTGTAATTTTAGGAAAAATAAAACAAAAAGAAAAATTAAAAGGGTATGGGTTCCAAAAGGAACCAACTTGACTAACCATGAAGGACCCAAGAAAACTTGGGTACCTAAGATGACATGATTTGCTTGTGTAGGAGTGTCTTGCAGCCAAGGTCAACAAAAACTGCTGGTACTTGGATAGTGGCTGCTCAAGGCACATGACGGGTGACAAAGATCAATTTTTCACCCTTGAAGCTAAGAAGGGAGGTGCTGTGACTTTTGGAGACAACAACCAAGGTCACATCATTGGTATTGGTAAAGTTCAAATCACCCCTTCTACTTTTATTGATAATGTTAGATATGTTGATGGTCTTAAGCATAACTTATTAAGCATTAGTCAATTATGTGATAAAGGGTATGATGTTATGTTTAAGCCATCACTATGCATTATAACAAACCCTAATGATAATAGTTTAGTTTTTAAAGGGATTAGACGTGGAAATGTATATGTTGTAGACCTAGAAGATCTTGCAAAACATAACCAATGTTTAGTTGTAAATGAAACTAAAGATAATGATGCTAGTTGGTTATGGCACCGTAAGTTAGGTCATGCAAGCATGGACACAATAACTAAACTAGTTAAAAGAGACTCCGTGATAGGTTTGCCAAAATTAAAATTTGAAAAGAACAAAATATGTGAAGCATATCAATTTGGCAAACAATCTAGGAACTCTTTTAAATCCATAAAATGTGTCTCTACCTCTAGGCCTCTAGAATTATTACACATGGACCTATTTGGTCCAACTAGAACAACAAGCCTAGGTGGAAATAAATATGGTCTAGTTATAGTAGATGATTACTCTAGGTACACATGGGTCATGTTCCTAGTGCATAAGGATCAAGCATTTTCTATGTTTAAGAAGTTCCATAAGGAAGTAACAAATGCTAGAGAGTCTTCAGTCAGAGCCATTAGAAGTGACCATGGTACCGAATTCGAAAATCAGTCATTTAATGAATTTTGTAGTAAGAAAGGGATAACCCATAATTTCTCAACACCTAGGACACCACAACAAAATGGAGTGGTGGAAAGGAAGAATAGAACACTAGAGGAAATGGCTAGAACTATGTCATGTGAAAGTAACCTCCCTAAGTACTTTTGGGGAGAAGCCATTAATACCTCTTGTCACATACTAAATAGAGTTCTATTGAGACCCATTATAAAGAAAACACCTTATGAACTGTGGAAAAACAGAAAACCAAAGGTTAATTATTTTCATGTTTTTGGATGTAGGTGTTTTGTGCATAATAATGGGAAAGATAATCTAGGAAAATTTGACCCTAAATCTGATGAAGGAATATTCTTAGGTTATTCTACAACTAGTAAAGCCTATAGAGTCTTTAATAAAAGAACCTTAGTTATAGAAGAATCTATACATGTTGTTTTTGATGACTCTAGTGACATCTCGTCTAGTAAGAAGGTTAATTTTGATGATGATGTTGAAATACTTGAAGAAAAGATAGATAAGATGGGATTACAAGATGATAATCAAAAGTTGATTGAAGGAGAATCATCAAGCCAAGAGGCTATTATGGATCATGGGCTAACTAAAGCTTGGAGGTATGCTCATGGGCATCCTAAGGAACTAATTCTAGATGATCCATCTCAACCCGTTAGGACTAGAGCATCCCTTAGGAATTTGAATAACCATCTAGCTTTTGTTTCACACTTTGAGCCCAAACATATAGAAGAAGCCGAAAATGATGTAAATTGGATAAATGCAATGCAAGAAGAACTAAACCAATTTACTAGAAACAAAGTGTAGAATCTAGTAGAGAGACCTTCTGAATATCCAATTATTGGTACTAAATGGATTTATAAAAATAAACTTGATGAAAATGGAATTGTTATAAGGAATAAGGCTAGACTAGTAGCAAAGGGGTATAATCAAGAAGAAGGTATAGATTTTGATGAAACTTTTGCTCCCGTAGCTAGACTTGAGGCGATTAGACTACTATTAGCATATGCATGCTCTAAGGACTTCAAACTATTTCAAATGGATGTAAAAAGTGCATTTTTAAATGGGTATATTAATGAGGAGGTATATGTAGAACAACCTCCTGGTTTTGAAAATCATCAATACCCTAATCATGTATATAAACTGAACAAAGCACTTTATGGCTTAAAACAAGCACCTAGAGCATGGTATGAGAGGCTTAGCAAATTTCTATTAGAACATGAATTCTCTAGGGGAAATGTAGACACAACATTATTTCTGAAAAAGCAAAATAAAGATATGTTATTAGTACAGATTTATGTTGATGATATCATTTTCGGTGCTACTAACAATCGCCTCTGCGAGGAATTTGCTGATTTGATGCAGAGTGAGTTTGAGATGAGCATGATGGGAGAGCTGAACTACTTTCTCGGGCTTCAAATCAAACAGTCTGAAGGAGGCATCTTCATCAATCAAGCCAAATATATCAAGGAGATGCTCAAGAAGTTTGACATGGAGGGAAACAAGTCAATCAGCACCCCCATGAGCTCATCATGCAAGTTAGACCAAGATGAATCAGGTAAATCTGTAGATCAAAAACTTTATAGAGGTATGATAGGATCTTTACTGTATCTTACTGCAAGTAGACCTGATATTATGTTTAGTGTGTGCATGTGTGCTAGATATCAGGCTAATCCTAAAGAATCACATCTAGTTGCAGTTAAGAGAATTTTTAAATACTTAATAGGAACTAAGAACATAGGGCTATGGTACTCTAAAGAATCTAGCCTAAACTTAATAGGGTACACAGATTCAGACTTCGCTGGATGTAAGCTTGATAGAAAAAGTACCAGCGGGTCGTGTCAATTTCTAGGAGAAAACCTTATCTCATGGTTTAGCAAGAAACAAAACTCGGTTGCATTATCCACTGCAGAAGCTGAATATGTTGCAGCCGGGAGTTGTTGTGCTCAAATCTTATGGATTAAACAACAATTAGAAGATTATGGCATTAAACAAGATAAAATTCCTATTAATTGTGATAATACAAGTGCCATAAACCTAACTAAAAATCCAATTCAACATTCAAGAACTAAACACATTGAGATAAGACATCACTTCATAAGAGATCATGTATTGAATGGTGATGTGACACTCCAATTTGTTTGTACTGATAATCAATTAGCAGATATTTTTACAAAACCCCTAAGTGAAGAGAGGTTTAGTGTGCTTAGGAGGGGATTAGGAGTGATTGATCCATCCTAGTGGTTCCACTAGATACATTGATTTTGATGATTACAATGTGGTTAAAAATAGAGTTTCTTTCCAATGATCATCAAATCAGATCTTAATTAAGTGATTTTCCGTCATTCGGCACGATTATAGCATGAGTTTTAGGTGCGTGCCAAAGTTAGAGACGACTCGAGTAAGTTTCAGAGTCGGCTCCTAAGGGGGAGTCGACTCGCGCATTGGCGGGAGTCGACTCGCAAAGATGGCAGCAGAGGGGGAGTCGACTCGCATACTGTCAGGAGTCGACTCGAGGTCCACAGGCGCATAAGGAGAGTCGACTCGCGCATATTCTGGAGTCGACTCGAGGTCGAGTCGACTCGCGACTCAGTGGAGTCGACTCGCAGTCGGGATCCGACTTTTTAACCCTAGATTTGTCATTTCGAAAACACTTTTCTTTCAAGCCGCCACTGTTCAAAAAGCCCTAGAGCCGACTCCTAGGTCGTCCCCGATCGTCTCCAAGCCATTTTTCCGTCGATTCTTCGCCGGACATTGAGTTCTCCTCCCTTCCTAGGTCATTCCCGGTCGGTTCCGAGTCTTTTCCGTCGGTCCTTCACCGTCCTCTTTTTTTTTTTCTCTCAGTTTAGGTCAAAATGCCGCGTAAGACCGTAGTTAGGAAGAGGTCCCGACCCGAGGCCGGTCCCGAGCGGCGCTCCAAGGCGCGGCACGATCCCGCGAGGCAACCACCTCCGGCTCGTTCCCCGCCTAGGGCGGTTCCCGCGAGGCCATTGGCCGGGAAGGTCGTCTCCACCGGGAGGTATGTCGATTTCGACTTCCTCTCCCGGGAAGGGTTCACCATAGGTGATAGACTTAGGGCCCAGGGCCTAGAGTACTTCCTTACACTGGACCTCCCCACTTACCCGGGCCTTATTAGAGAGTTCTATGGTACCGTCCATCGGGGAGATGGAGGTATCGAGGGCACAGTAGCCGGTGTCCCTTTGCGTGTCACGGAGGATCTTATTGCCCACATCCTCCACCTTCCATTAGCAGGGGTGGCTCCCGCACACCCTGAGGATAGGGTTGAGGCCCTTACGGCCGTTCTAGGACATCCACCCCAGTCACCTCTAGACGAGGTATCCGCGAGCTCACTACCGATTGAGGTGCGGATCCTCTTGAGTATTTTGTCTAGGTCCATCTTCCCTAAGACAGGGAGATTTGATTTTGTAAATGAGAGAGACCTAGCTCTTATGTTCTATATCCTTCAGGACACCCCAATCAACTTCCCTAAGCTCATCTATAGGTATATGTGAGAGCCCCTAGATAGACCTAGGCTCACCCTCCCATACGGCATGATTTTCACCCTTCTTTTTAGGGAGTACGAGGTTCCCATTCCTGAGGGGGAGCCCTTTCGCGCTTTGCGATGGACTGATCGCACGCGTGCGGGGACCCTACACAGGATGGGGTTTCGGAAAAGAGAGGGGGTATGGGTTAGGAAGTCTACCCTCACCGCTCAGACCACCAGACCTTCACCCAGTCCTGAGCCCGATTCAGACTACCCAGACCTTCCAGACCATCCAGACCATCCAGACCTTCCATCCACTCCTCCTGCTCCTACCACCTCCGCCGGACCTTCCTCCTCGGCTCCACCATCCATGGAGGTCCGGACTGATCCTGAGCAGCTCCGGGAGCTGCGACAGGAGATAGTCAGAGATGTGAGGGATGAGCTGCTTCGGGAGCTCCGAGGTGCGGTGCCTGCTCCCACTCCTGCACCCGTATCTTCTCAGTTGGTCCCTTCCTTGACAGCCGTGACTGACATGACGGCTCATGTACGGGAAGAAATCTACAATGTCCGGAGTTTGGTCCAGGCCCAGTTCCACAGCATGAGTGAGGTCACGAGCACCACTCGACAGATGCGAGAGGACATAGGTCGTGACATGCACACCACCACCGAGGGGGCCGAGCGCTTGTCGAATGTACTCATCGACAAGCTGGACGCACTTCAGACGTCGGTGACTGGGCTTCAGACGTCGGTGACTGAGCTCTCCACTACACATAGCAGAGCCACTACGTCTATTATCACGCAGCTTGGCCATGTTACAGATGCAGTCACCCTCCTCATGGAGCAGAGCCGATTGAGAGGAGGAGCCACATCCACGAGAGGAGGACACACATCCTCGAGAGGAGGTGCCTCATCCTCGAGGAGGCCATAGATGTTTTTGTGTTTTGTCTTGTTTTACTTTACTTATTGTATTCTCACATGTATTCACATTCATATCAATACAATGAGTAGACATTTTATCTTCAATTATGTGCCATTTGATGATTGGTTGTGCCATTGATTGTGTGTGATTACCTCCTTTTTGATATGATGACAAAAAGGGGGAGAAATAAAATATGTAAAAAAAAAGGGGAGAAATATGTATAAAGTATGTAAAAGGGGCGAAATATGTAAAAGAAATCAATGGAAATCAATAAAAACATAAAACTCTTAAAAACACACAAATTTGTTCTAAGTGGATTCGGTACCTCGAGGCTCATTATCTCTCTTTTGGGGCTCTTAATGGAGTAATCTCCAGAATCTATTCAAGGGATATTCGGAGATTAGCTGAATCCTACACAAGAACAAATTGACAGATTTTCCCTCTAAATACAAAAAATTCAGTTCAAAAACTTCAAAGCATTAAAAGGAAATTCAGAGAATCAAAACATAGTTGAATGCGTATGTTGAGGGGGAGAATCTGAATTTTAATCAAACTAAATCATTAATGACATATAAGCCAAACAATTGATTGCATAATATGAAGGCTTATATAATTCCAAATGAAAGGGGGAGCTTTAACTCCGAAATTTATTGTTTCACTCCTTTCAAGCTTGGATAAATTGAATTACCAGACATTTGAATTCATTTATGGATTTTATTTCATTATTTATTGAGCAATTCATTTTACATATACTCAAAGTTTTGTCATCATCAAAAAGGGGGAGATTGTGGAGTGATTGATTAAAACCCCATTTGATTTTGATGAGCTCAAAGCATTTGAGTATATCTTTTGATTACTAATGAATTCAATTGAGTGTTTCAGTGAAAATCCTGTCTAAGTGTCCCAAGACTTGGTTCATAATTTTTGGATAAGTTAAGGAGTCTGTTTGAACCAATGTCTGAGACTCGAGTCGACTCCCGAGTATCACGAGTCGACTCCAAGCGTATCAAGTTCACTGGCACGAGCTCGAGTCGACTCCAGATAAATACGAGTCGACTCCGACTGAGAACAGACAGAAGGACAGAAAGCTTCAACTCAGAACCTGTCAGCGAGTCGACTCCCGAAGTGCGCGAGTCGACTCCGATGTTCACCGAGTCGACTCCAAGGAAGTAAGAGTCGACTCCAAGCAGTCACAGGCAGAAAAGTCAGAGAACAGTTTTCGGGTCTGAGATTCGAGTCGACTCCAGTGGAACGCGAGTCGACTCCGATAGGTGGCAAGTCGACTCCAAAGAAAGCATGAGTCGACTCTCAGCGGAACACAAAGAAAAAGTCAGAGAGCATTTTTGGGACTCTGAGATTCGAGTCGACTCCCGCAGTACGCGAGTCGACTCCGAGACTCCGCGATCATCAACAGACAGAAGATCAAGTTACTGCCTCTGAGATTCGAGTCGACTCCCAGACATCTCGAGTCGACTCCAAGACAGCTTCACATCAAAAGGCATAAGACCAAGTTTCGGAAACTGAGAGCCGAGTCGACTCCAAGGAAGTTCGAGTCGACTCCAAGACTGGACGAGCCAAAAGACAGAGGATCGGGAGTTCGGGCTCTGAGATTCGAGTCGACTCCCAGGACAGTCGAGTCGACTCGAGTGGACAAAATTCAAAATTGGATCCACGGACTTCAGTGGATGAGCCGACTCCAAAATTGCCAAGTCAGCTCCAGAAGTTGACGAGTCGACTCCAGGTCAAGACGAGTCGACTCCCAGTCGTGAAGGCAACTTTTATTCAAATTTGGAACAGTCGCCGAGTCGACTCCGGAAAAGCTTGAGTCGACTCCCGCTACAGCCGAGTCGACTCCTGATCGCGCGAGTCGACTCCAACCCACCAACGGTCATATTGTCAGGCTGCGCAGAGTGTTCAGAACGGGCAGAAAAAGCACACTAACGGCTAGTTTTCGAGGGGGGTGGATTAAATAGCCACAGAGGACTGTAGCAAGGGAGAGAACAACCATTCCACTCCAACTAATCAAGCATTCAAGCTCTGCAACGTGCTCTTCAACGAAAAAGAGGAAGATCTGCATTTACTGCTTCCAACTACATCTTCCCAGCAATTAAAGCCTCCTTCTCCTGCATTCAAGTCGACTACTCTTTCTAGAGGAGACCAGAAGTTTAAGAAGCCATTCCTCATCTCCAATCTAAAAGCGTTTGAGGCTTCTTAACTTCATTTATTGTTCATATTGTTTTCATCTGCTTTTTGAGAAGCTCATTTTCTGTTTTCTTTCTACAACTTGTATTTACTTGGTTCAATCGGGGATTGAATCAAGGGGATTGTGGTTGGTTGGTGAGCCGAGTTAAAACCAACGTGTGTAAGGGTTTGATTGTGATCCCGGGAAAACAATCGGGGCGGTTCTAGTCGGTGAGCCTGGAAAAACCGACCGAGTTCGTTGTGAGCTCGTAAAACAACAAGTTTGGTTGTGAGCTTGGAAAACAACCGGCTGTAATCCAAGGGGGTTATAGTGAATTCCCAAGTGAGACTTGGGGAGTGGACGTAGGAGCAAGGGTTAGCTCCGAACTACTATAAAACCTTGTGTTTGTGTTGGATTGTCTCTCTTCTTCTTCCCCTCACATCACTCACAGCACTTAGCATTAATTAAATAACTTGCAATAGTTTTTAATTAATCAACCACATCGTTTTAATTATTCAAATTATTTTAAAACCCAATTCACCCCCCCTCTTGGGTTGTCTATCTGGGCAACAGTAAACCTTTTCTTGAATAATATTATTGTTGGTAATTGCTTGTTAGAGGATGGTTTATTCAAATTAGACCTTGATACATCTTTTGAGCTATCCTTTTTATCCCTGCAAAATAAAGAACATTATGGATTAAAGCGTAGCATCATAAATGAAAATTTCTCTATGTTATGGCACCGAAGATTAGGTCATATCTCTATAAAACGAATCAAGAGATTCGTAAATGATGGAATTTTACCAACTCTTGACTATGATGATTTTGAAACTTGTTTAGACTGCATAAAAAAAACAGACTAATAAGTTTAAGAAAGGTGCCATAAAAAGCACAAGTTTATTGGATCTCATACATACAGGCATATGTGGGCCCTTTTTGACCCCATGGTTTATAGGTCATAAATATTTTATCACTTTTATTGATGATTACTCATGCTATGGGTATCTCTACTTATTGTATAACAAGGCTGAGGCATTAAATACTTTTAAGCTTTTCAAAATAGAGGTAGAGTTACAACTTGATAAAAAGATTAAAGTTGTGAGATCAGATAGAGGTGGTAAATACTATAGTAGGTATACTAAAACTGGACAACATTTAGGTCCATTTGCTAGATTTCTTCAAGAGCAAGGTATAGTTGCACAATACACTATGCCCGATACTTCTGATCAAAATGGAGTTGCAGAAAGAAGAAATCGAACACTAATGGAGATGGTAAGGAGTATGATTAGGCACTCAACTCTTCCAACTTTTCTGTGGGGTGATGTCTTAAAAATCGCTGCGTATATTCTAAACAGTGTTCGTACTAAAGCTGTCCCAAAAACACCCTATGAAGTTTGGATAGGTAGAAAACCTAGTTCAAGACATCTACACATTTGGGGATGTTAAGCTAAGGCTAGGGTGTATAACCCATAAGACAAAAAACTGGACTTTAGAACCATTAGTTATTTTATTGGTTATCCAGAAAAATCCAAGGGATACAGATTTTATTGTCCTAATCATACTTTGCAGATTGTGGAGACAAAAAATGCTAAATTCCTTGAAAATGACCAAATCAGTGGGAGTATAAAACCTTAAGAAATTAATTTTGAGAAAAACTAAACTCCTTATGGTATGCAAGACTCAAATGAGCAGCCAATGATTCCTCCACCTATCATTGATAATGATTTAGAGGAGGATGAGTCTACTATTAATGTTCCACTTGAATCTGTGCCAGTTATCACTGAGAATGTTGCTCCAACTATAAAACCAGTGGATCAAGAACCAACTTTAAGAAGGTCATTTAAGAAGATCTCCAATTCCACCAGATTATATAGTATACATTCAAGAATGCGATTATGACATTGGAAATGTTGATGATCCAATAAATTTCTCACAAGCCATAAATTCAGTAAATTCCTCCAAATGGCTAGATGCTATGAAAGATGAGATAGATTCTATGGCTAAAAATAAAGTTTGGAATCTAGTTGAACTACCTCCTAGGGCTACTGCAGTATGCTGCAAATGAGTTTTTAAAACCAAAAGAGACTACAAGGGCAAGGTAGAGCGACATAAAGCCAGACTTATTGCAAAAGGATTTACTCAAAAAGAGGGTATTGATTATCATGAGACCTTCTCTCTAGTTTCAAAGAAGAACTTTTTAAGGATAATTATGACTTTGGTGGCTCATTTTGGTTTAGAGTTGCACCAAATGGATGTAAGAACTGCTTTTCTTAATGAAGATTTAGAGGAAGAAGTTTACATGAAACAACATGAAGATTTTGTTTTAGAAGGCCAGAGTCATAAGGTTTGCAAGCTAAATAAGTCTATATATGGACTCAAGCAATCATCCCGGTAGTGGTATCTTAAGTTCAATAATATCATTTCTACATTTAGTTTTGTAGAAAATGTTGTTGATAGATGCATATATCTTAAGATCAGAGGCAGTCGATTTATTTTTCTAGTCGTATATGTAGATGATATTTTGCTTGTTCGTAGTGATTTGGCATTGCTTAGAAAAACTAAGCAATTTTTCTCCAACAATTTTGATATGAAGGATATGAGTGAAGTCTCATATGTCATCGGCATTGAGGTTCATACAGATAGATCTAGAGAAAAATTTTGTCATCTCAAAAGGCTTACATTAAGAAAATGTTGGAGAGATTTGGTATGTAAAATTCCAAACCAAGCCCAGTGCCTATTAGTAAAGGCGAAAAGTTGAGCAAATCACAATCTCTGAGAAATAAAATTGAAAGGGAGCATATGAAAGCATTTCCATATGTTTCACTGATTGGGACTTTAATGTATGCTCAAGTCTGTACCAAATTTGATATAGCATATGTTGTGGGATTACTGGGGAGATTTCAAGCTAATCCAGGCATGGAACATTGAAGAGCTACTAAGAAAGTATTGAGATACCTTTAGGGAACTCAAGATCATATGCTTACATACAGCAAATCTGATCTCTTGGAGATAGTTGGATACTCAGACTCAAACTTTGCGGGATGTCCAGATAGTAGAAAGTCAACATCAAGTTATATCTATTTACTAGTTGGTGGTGCAGTCTCGTAAAAAAGTTCGAAGCAGAAGATGACAGCTGCTTCAACAATGGAGGCCGAGTTATTGGCATGCTATGATGCAGTTACACAGGCTATTTGGTTGAGAAATTTTATCACAAGCCTACAGATCGTGGACACTATTTCAAGGCCTATAAAGTTATTTTGTGATAATTTAGCAGTAGTTTTTTCAATAAAGAATAACAAAATATCCAATGGAAATAAGCACATGGAGGTAAAATATCTTGTTATAAAGAAAAAATGTGATGACCATAAAGTTTCAGTTCAATACATCAATACTGTGCTTATGTTGGTAGATTCTTTGACCAAAGCAATAGCCTCGGGATTGCGTAAGGAGCATGTCGGTCAAATGGGTCTTTCTGTATAAATTGATTGATGTACTATTGTGCACATTTCGGATGGTTGTAAATCATATTTATTGTATTTTCTGCTTTAATGAATTTATATAGTTTATGCATACTATGGTAGCAGAAATTGTTGACCAAAGAATGAATTTCATGAGAAGTTCATTCATATAAGGGTTTGGCTATGATGGTTTAGTAATATAGTGATAATAGAAGGTTATACGACAGTCAAATAGGTGTTATTTTCACCATGATTCGTATTATTATTCTCAAAGTAGTCAAACATAAAATTTGTCCAAATTGATATCAGAATAGAAAGAATATGCGTATAAAGATTATAAAATTCAAGTGCTAAGGATATTTCATTTGTCAATATGGTCAAAGTAGGAGAATATTGGGATTCCGTCAAGTTGTGGCCCACATTGACAAATGGCGTCAATATGGTCTAAGTGGGAGAATGTTGGATCCTATTTAATTAAACCCTGATTTCGTTTAATTAGAATCCATATTTGACAAGTGTCCCTTGGATTTTGTGAATTCTGATTATCATAAGGGCATTAATGTCATTTCGTAGTAGTGAAAGGTTACCTTGATGTGGGGTGACTCTTCACGGGTGTAACTATCCGCGGCGTTTGGTCCTTGGAGAAAGCTATAAATAGTATGTTAGACCCCTTCTCTAATCACGCATTAAGAGCTTTCTCTTCAGAAGACCCTTCTGCTAATCTCTGTTTAGATTAGAGTTAATTTCGATTGATTACAATTGCGGATCAAATTGCACGCATCTCAGAGTTCAAAGATGGATTTAGTGAATCAAGGTATGATCTTATTTTTTTAAAGCTTAATTTCATCATGAACATCTTGAGGATTGGGATAGAAATCTCCAGATTATTACTTGGTCTCAAAATACCTCCATTCCTTTCATCCTTACAAAATAAGGAAACATGCTCGAATCATTCTGTTACAAATACAGAAATCTAGTTAAAATTTGATATTGTCTCTAACGAAGAAAATAATAAAAAAATCTAACAAAAATCTCTGAATTCTATGTTCGTCGAAGTCTTTACTAGTGAATGATCCGTTGACTCTTGTGAAACTTGGTATGATCCAGCTGGTTATAGTAGTTGCTGCCTCTATCCACATCTGTGAGAACAGCCCCCCTCAAAAAAAAAGGCTGAAGTCGCGAACACGATCCTCTGCTCGTGCGTTACGGGGTGGAGATATCGCGGCCTCTTGAATGGCCTCCGATCTCGCTCAACCGCCGCGAGCATCGCGGCGGTGAACGAGCAACGACCTCTTCTCCACTTCTTTCCGTGGAGGGTCAGAAAAACAAACAATACCCGCTTGGCACGCTAGTAAAGTCTCTTGGTGGTCGTAGGATCCCAATTTGGTTCATGCTGGGGGAATTGCAAGGTACCGAGCAAGGGCTTCCCCTGTTGGGTACATCGTAGCGATCAGCGGGCACGTTTCTACCTATAGTATCAATCTACCCATTTTTCCATAGACAAAAATACCCTTACTTTTTATAACTCTTAAAGGTATTTTATGTTTTTTTATAATTCCACATTAACTTACCCTCTCAACCTTCCAATTAATACCCTTTCTCTCTCTCCTGTATATATATATATATATATATGTATATATATAGATAGATATATGTATGTATATATATGTATGTATGTATGTATCTACATATATGTACATGTATACATATATATATATATATGCATACATATACATCCCTACATACATACATATATATATATATATATATATATATATATATATATATATATATATGGGGATTGATAACCTACTCTTTGTTATGGTAGGTTATCAATCTACCTATTTTTCATCGGACAAAAAATAATAATCACCCTCTCAACCCTCCAATTAATATTATCTCCCTCTCTCTCTCTCTCTCTCTCTCTCATTCATACATACATACATACATATATATATATATATATATATATATATATATATATATATATATATATATATATATATATATATATATAATCACGCAGTATATATGGCGTGATCCTGTTATAAGATAGGAGTTAAATGCAGCCGCGTGACATGACCTATGCTACAGGGATTGTATATGGACGTAGTCATTAATTATAAAGTAAAAATTAAAAATTGGGTACCCAGACACAAGTATGTATATAGATTTGTGTGTTAGTATATAAATACATGTATAATGTGATCCTGAGATTTGGATAATTATTTTCTCTGAAATCCATTCATTTTGTGTATCATAAAGTCTACGAATATTATGATCATGGAGTTACTCGTATAATTATATCATGTTTATGTAATTTGATTAAACTATATTATATACTGTAGCTTGATTTAATTCTATAAAATAAAATTGTTACTTATTAATCCATGAAGCTCATAATTTTCATATATATTTTTCAAATCTAAAAATCAAGTTTTGGTAATATCCGCATTTTTACAGTATGCATAAACAGGTAAGGAATTTGTAGTTGGTAGATATAATTCTTTTGATCAGTTAGTATATTAAGATATTGTATGTAGATTATATATAAATATTTTAAATACTAAAGTTTTGAGCCGTAAGTATAACAGTTAGCCATTTTGTGAACTATACTAACTATACTATCTTGCAAAGTATATTGGGCTATTTGACGGACAGAATACTTTGCATTCTTATGGGACCAATTTCCGTGGGTATGCAGCGTCTGTGTTCATGAGAGCCAGGGGCGTGACAGAACAGCCACACACTCCCTTAATAAAGCTCATCGAAGTTGCTTCTTTCTTTCTTCCCAAGAATTTACTCAAAAGGGACATTACCTTAACGATTCCAGTGTACGACAGACAAATAACGGTAGCAGAACGAAGATGCATCTACACGAATCAAGCCAGAACCATAGATCTAAAGATCACATTTAAGAATAGCATCAGCCCAAAGCTAACCCAAACTGATCATGCCAACCTGCCCTTGACATCAAATAAAAAACAAAAGAAATACGTGAGTGCATGTAATAACATAACGAACTGTGATGCCCATGACCAAGGAGACTACACTGACTCATTTCTGAATTAACCGTAATCCCTGGAATTATAATCACAATGTGATATCTGATGTAACTGTAATTGAAACCTACGAAGTCTGAATATCAATAGCAGAGAGAAGCTGCCAACTACTAAAGCAACAGGAGGTTCACATGCAAAGACCATGCAAAAAAAGAGAGAATTAAAAAATAATGTTATAGGAACTTGCATCATTATGATGAATTTCCATCAAAATTGAGTATGGACACAGCCACTTGTTTCGAAACACATTTGAGAAATATATCTATCCATTTCTTTAGATATGACCCAGAAGCAAGCTTTGGTTTTAAAAAAAATCATAATGATATTAAAACATGAAACAAGCTCGTCCAGGTCAGGAGAGCTCATTAAGTCGAGGTTTGAGCGCAAGTGCAAGACCCACCCTTGATGGTGCACTTATATTCTTGGGATCATACTCAGCCGAAAGAGTAATGAATGATTTTGGCCTCCATTCATGCTGACAGAGGATAGAAGCCTTGCCGCTGTTGTTAAACCGTGTCTTCACCGTCGTTAGGGGATTAAGAGAATGACAGCCTCCAATAGTGAAACTATTCTCGTATTTGTTGAACCTGTGGATTATTTCAGCAGCCACTGCAGTTCCAGTGATCGGATTCACCACATGAACATAAGAAGCTTTTAAGGTCTCTCCTTTGTCGGCCCTAAAATCAGAAATGCGAACATATTTAAATTACAAGAAAAATTAGATAGAAAAGGAAAACAAACAACCAAAACTGATGACACAAATGAACCAAACTTCAAGGACCAAAATAAACTAGATTATGTCTACTGTCGTGCCAAATTGTACACACATCTAAATTATCCAAAATCCTTAGAAGACAAAATCAACGTTTTGAAGACAAGCACCTACACATCAAGCAGCTGCAAGAGGTTTGTTCCAATAACATAAATGATTTTTCTGATGCATTATAAGAAAGCATTTAGTTGTCTGATTAGGCATAGAGAATAATTATGCTATGAAAAACACCGCCCTCCTTTGTTTTCTTTCTACTTCTTTTCTTGGGATTTTTTGTTTGTGTGTGTGTTTGTCTTTTTTTTCTGTTGGAGGTGGGGGTGGGCTGGGGTGGGGGGGTAAGCCTCCGAGTCTTGACCCAGATCAAAGCCTGAATAAATAAATATATAATTTACATCTTAAATACAATTTATATAAATATAATATATATTAATTTTTGATCTAATCTTAGCCATTCATCTTAAGATGATAGATGGTCAAATATTAGAAATCATTATCCCTATCCCCTATTCCCAAAATCTTATGTACCTTTCCTTGCCTCTCCTCCCTGGCTCCTCTCAACTCTAGCTAACGACACCGTCGAGTTCCTTGGCCCCTCAGCCATCGCAACATTAAGGAGCACCACCCCTTCAGCCCCTCCCCATCTCCTCTGCCTCCGATCTCAACATCTTGGTCTTCCCACTACACACTTAAACAATGAGTCCATCACAGTGACGCTTGCCATCTCTGCCACCAATGACCACTACCTAGGGCAACCACTCAGGTTGAGGAGCAGATGCATTGCAGCAGCAAGCCTGTTCAAGCTTCAGGCTGGGCTTGGGATCAGACACAGATTAGGCTTGGGAGCCTTTCTCTCTAAAATTTACAAGCCGAGGCCCGGCTTGAAGCTCAAAAGATTTAGGGCCGAGCTTGGGCAATAGGTAACTCAACCTGAGCCTGGCTCATTTCTGTCCCCAGGAGAGGAGTGTCGAACAAATCCGAGTACTACATAGTGAGGTGCAAGGTGACGATGACAGAGCTGGGATCAAGTTTATAGCTCTCACTTTCTCATTGTCTTCCATGGCTTGCAGTACTTGGAATGAATCTTGGGTTCGTGTCAGTTTTCTGCATTAGTTGAAACCTAGTAAATAATTGGTTAAGCATGTCTTGTCAGGTAGCCCAGTAGATATGCTGGGCTAGTGTTTGAACTTTGAATACTTGACCTTCGTGAGAAAGGTTGGATTTACCAGTTTAGATGGACTATTATGGTCAAGCACAGCTGACTTGATACAAGACACATTGCCAACACTATTTGTGTGTTTTTTTGTCACCTATAGAATTAAATGTTAATGTAGATGCATTTAGAGTGCAAAAAGTGATTGAAAACATACATTGGTCTAATGTTTTCATCATGAGCTGAAGTAAATCATACCAAATTACATATGGCACAAATATCAGAGAATTGTCATTCATATAGGATAGACTGCTGACATAGATCATGATGATACTTCTCAAAGATGGTAGAATTTTCAACAATCATAGAATTTAGGACTAACCAGCAAATAAAAACAATGTTTTAACTTTGCACACACTGAATATGAAAAGAATGAAATGTTACAATTAATTGGCAAGAAAATAATTAAAGCCAATATGAATTGATATCACTAGGCTTTTGATATTAAGCAGTTAAACAAGAGGATCAAGAACAACAGATACATAGATAAATAAGCACTTACAATATCAGCGCAGCAGAGAAATCATGCTTGTTAAAGCCAATCCCAGCATTGTATTTGGTGAAAGATGCAGAAGCACTATCAAACCCAACCTCTGCACCTAGAGCAAGTTCTTTGCTGCCAACTGCAGCTGCCAGCTCCAGCACAGGTGTGGGTGTTAAACCAATGCCAGAATTAATTGCTGCATGGCCATGAAGGTACTGTACATCAAGCTGTAAAATGCATAGAAAATGATCAGAATCCTTTTTCCAGCATCAAGCTGATCTGTAAAACAAATGGTATTTTTTTATTTAATAAAAAATGAAAGGATATTATGAATGCAAATCTGATTGTCTCACCATTCGCGCTATTATGCTGCAATTTCTTTTTGAGTGGAAGCCCAATAATCAGTAATATGACTAATGACTAATGTAACTAGAATGCACTATCCTTGTATGAAACAGATATACAAAGCAGATTTCTCCTTTGATCAACTGAACAACAAAATCTTAGCGCACACAAAAGGAATTCATGATAAAGAAAAATTTTAGCCCTTAATGGATTTAAATGAGATCCCAGAAACAAGGACCCAATATAAATTTAATATTACATTGTTCCACTACAACAGGTAACTTAGTCAATAGCCTCATATTCACCCGACATTATACTAATAAAGCAAAAGCAGGCATCACATCATGCTCGATGATAGTGATGGTCGAAGAGTTGAGAAGTGAGTCTAAATTTGGAATAAAATTTTATAATGAGGACAGGCAAGCAAGAAAATTCTAGTTTAATTGACCAAAATTTTAGCTGTACTTAATCAACACATCACTTTAAGAAGTTAAATTACAGTTAAAGAAGAGCTAGTGAACTTGGGGAAAATGACGATATACATATGGACTTGGATGATTGTCAATACTAGCATTCCAGTCAGTATATACATAAGCTGGAAAGAGAATAGAGATATTTCCATTTTAATTATAAGTTCTGGGTTGTTTAACCAAATATTCTTGAAATCATTAAAGACCCACAAGATTGCATAATCTATGTATGATGCAAAAAAAAGCATCATGACGACTCTAAAATTGGGATAGGTTCCTATATAATTGTAAATTGTACCAGGAAACCATGGGTAGGGAAGATAATTCAGTTCTATACTTTCTTGTAACATTAGGGTTTTGAACCTTCTAGATAGATCTTCAATAGCCCATGAAACCAATAAGACTGAATTTAAGGTTCAGATGTCCTTTTAAATGAGGTTTCACAAGGAACTGAAGTTCGAATAGTCTTTCTTTATTTCATCATCTTAAAGAGCTTTTTTGCTAAATGATTATTTACCTTTTCCAAGTGATAATAGGAGCTCTTACTTGTCCCACAACTGAAGCCACTTCTTCGCCCAAACCCAACTTGGTTAGGGAATTGGATCTAGATCCAGAATGCCAGTCAAGATTTTGGTTTGCATCAAAACCAAATCAAAATAGGTTCCACTCATATCAATTCTACCCATCTAATCAGCTTTCTTATGCCCTAAGTGGGGCCACAGTTATTCATTTTGATGGATAAAAACACAGGATATGTTTCTTTTACAGATCATTTTTTCTCCATTTAAGGTCATGGAAGCATATTTTGAAAAGATGTCCAAACAATCACTTAGACTTGAGGGCTATATTTTTATCAAATTAGAATATTCAAAAGCTCTATTGAATGAAAACATACATACAACTACGACTAAACTAAACAAGTACTCTGTTCTCTCTCGTAAGTTGCTCATTTACGAACCTTGCCGGACTTTTGATCAGGTATCTTGAAGCTGAATGAAGTCTTCACACCAGCAACTAATTCATTAACTGTAACTGTACTTGAGACCTGTAACATGTAAGATAATACTTTTGAGGCTAAATTTCTCATGTTCACAAGCATATGCAAATGAAGAAATATATCTGGTCAATAAATACTAACTTGAGCACATCCATATGCATAATGTAAAAAAATCATGCATGCCCCACAGGAAAATATAACATATTTATCTAATCACAACAGTAGACCCATGCCAGCATCGAAGCAGGCTTGAGATTTTCATAAATTGAAGATGACAGAAGATTAAAAAGCTTGAATGATCCAAGATCCTCCACTTACATTGGAATTGGTATCAACTTTAACATCAACAGTTGCTTTCCCACTTTTATATTGTGTGCTTATATCGCCAATAAATAGCTGACCTATATTCACGCCTGTAGCTGCAAGCCCCTGTCCATATAATCCGCAGGGTTAGAAGAATACAAAACGATATTGATATTGCACACAAGAGAATTACCATTTTATACAAAACTCCAAACTTCCTGTAGCATGGCATGTTCCTAGATTTGCATAATGACTATCACAGTGTAAAAGGCCAGTCCCAAGAGAAGTTGACAGCCAAAGTAATATACAGGTCTGCTGTCAGATCTGATATAAAACCAAGATGCAACGAGGAAAGGAGCAACACAGAGGAGAAAAGAAGAAAATGAGGAGAACGCAAATAAGAGGATTGGATGTTAAGAAGCAGAGGTGGTAGAACCTGTTTTCAGATTTGGATGCGGAGACAACAGAGGAAGGAAAAAGAAGAAAACAGATGATGTGAGAGGGGCAGAGAGAAAAGGGTGAAGGGGAGGAGGGAGGGAGGGAAGGACTATCGAGAAAGAGTGGGGCCATACATGATGCAATTTTTTTCAATAAGTTAGCATAGGAGCACATCATATACAAGTCCAATACGGGAAACTAAACATGGGGTATTGCTATCAATATTTATTTCTTTATATTAGATACCTAGGCTTCATGTATGGCCCCACTCTTTCTCGATAGTCCTGTTAGTTAAGGATTCAGCACCATGCTCAAAACATCCGGTCAAGAGCCAGACTTGACATGCCAATATAAGATGGATACTAATCTGATCTATTGCTTGTTGGATATATTTAAAAAAACATGTACTGTCAGTACCTGCTGCACCTTGTTAAGAATAAATGGAAAACTTTAGCTGAATCAAGTAAAACAAAAGGAGAAAATATCAAGAACAATTTACTTACCAGGTAAACAATCTATAGGTCAATTTGTTTTATTGTCATATTGAAAATGTCCGGTACTCTTAAACTTTTGATTTTAAATTGTTAGTTCTTTATTCCTTTCTCTTAATCATTTTGCTCTTTGCCATATTTGTTAATTTTATCCTAAATCCTGGCCACAGTCAATTCAGTGCAGAAATTAGACTGTGATTATGGTATAAGCTAGTCAAAAAAGATCTGTGCAGCATTTTCATAAATAATTTGTAATAAACAATAAATAAAATAAATGTTGGATGAAAAAAAAAACAATGGACATAGTATCACGATCACATATATCATGCTAGAACATCTGAAAGGAACATTAAACAACAAAACATTGCCTAAAAACCGCACTCCAAGAGCAACTTTTAGTTATTCTCTAATGGATATCAGTGGACATGAGATTACTGAGAATGCATAAAGAAATTTACTCAGTGGGAAATCTCTTTTCTTACCAATCCATTATCACTTAATGTTGTCAAAGTGATCTTCTGATCAAAGTTGTAATCTTTTGTCAAAAGATCTGCAAGGAACAATTATAAGAATTTTATCAGCTAACTTGATAAGAAATACAAAACAGATTATCAAATTGATACAAATAAGTACAAGCATCAAAGAAAAGATCACATTGACATGCAGGAAGCTTGTAAAGCAATACAAGATACACGAAGGCAAAAATGATTCAACAGCACATATTATATCAAATCAGCACTCTGTTTCAGTAGCATTCTTTGAATTATCTGCAATCATATGTTCTCAATATAATACCTTTTGTACTAGTTCAGAGCCAACAGTATTAAAAAGACTTGCTCTGCATAAAAATGGGAGCACACTACCTGAAATGTCATTATGTAAAATAAACCAGTCAACCCAAAAGGGAAGAACAAAATGCAATGATGACAGCAACAGCAGGAGTACCAGGATTACCCATATCCCTGTACTAACCAAAACTACAGCCAGTTCAAGGTAAATTTCAAAATAATAATTATGTTCAACTCCTAAATCTGAATTTACTCAAACATTTAAATATTTATCTCCAAAAAGCAACCTACAAACAGGCATTCACATGATATCCAACAGACATTATTCCTTCATACAACCACCCTACTTATGAAAACGGAGTGCACGGTTTAATCTTAACATTTATTGTCGAATAGGTGTTCAATGTATTACTTTAGAAGGAAACAACATTTATTAAGAGGAAAATTTCCTAAGTTCCACCACTTCTAAATGACTTGCATTCAACAATCTCACTATTGCTAGCAGGCCAGATAAATGGATGAACCATGCATGGCAGAATTCTTCGGGCCAAAACAAGTTTTATAACCCTGGACCCACCTTTCACCATAAAACTCAAATCTCATGTATCTACTGCCTTGAGAATAGCCTTCTCTGCAGTCAAATAGAAAGGAAATGAGTCCCAGGGCATAATACTAAAAAATATGATATCTTGACAGAGACTAGCATTGTCAATACATAGTAAAAAGTCATTTAGCAGTGCCATGTCCATGTCTAAAAAAAAAGTCTGTGCAACCACCACTGGTTTTCATTCCACAAACTTTATCCCATATGTCAAGGAGGCCCTCTTAGCATCCAATATAATTTTATCCAAGCAAAATCCTTCTATCTTTCTGATGCAGTTTTAATCCCTGCCAGAATTTTAAAAGGGTAGAGACAGCATAGAGAGAGTAGCTGGAAATATTGAAAAAGGATGGTCGAATTTCTCAATCCTCTGGGAGCAATCCATCCAAGGGGTATTCTTAGAAAGATATAAAAGGAACATTTCTATATTTCTGTATCCCAACTCCATACCAAAACTCTAGTGCACATTAAGTTCATCCTTGTATGGAGGAATTAAAATAGTAAGCTCTGTATTTGATAGTAAAACAAAGATCAAAATAAAAGGAACATTTCTATTATTTCTGTAGCCCAACTCCATACCAAAACTCTAGTGCACATTACATTCATCCCTATATCGAGGAATTAATAGTAAGCTCTGTATAAGGATAATGGTGTCCTCGCCCACTAAACTCACAACATTGAACATAACATGTCCAGCCATTAATCAAGACACTCTGCTACTGTTTTAAAAGGTAGAAAAGGCAAAAACAAAGGCCAAAGAGAAAGGAGAATTTGTGTGGAGATTTCTGCAACTTGGAGTTTTGACAGCCCGAGCTTTACTGATAAGTTGTTTTCTTCTTCTTGTGCATGTGATTGTGCCTTTATGTGTATGCGCACCATGTCAAGGTCGGCAAAACCGTCCCAAATCGGGCGGTCCGGTCATACCGAGCCGTCCTAGTGGCGGACCGAGACAGTTCCAACAACGAAAACGAAACCCATTGCCGGAGGAGAAGGAGAAGAAAATAGAGGAAAAGAGAGCGAGCAGAGGAGGGAGGGAAAGAGAGAGGGGGAGAGAGAGAAGGATGGCGGAGGCCGATGCCCGGGCAGGAGGCAAAGGCCGCAGTCGGGTTCCCGGTTTCGTTCAAAACAGGGGTCCGGGCCCCTTTTAAATATCGTAAAATTAAAAAGGGGCCCGAAACCTGTTTCGAATGAAATAGAGGACCCGTCGCGGCCTCCGCCTCTCGTCCGAGCGCCGGCCTCCATCGGCCCTCCGTCATCCTCCTTTCTCCCTCCCTCCCCCACTCGCTCTCTCTTTTCTTCTCTTTCCTTCTCCTTCTCCCTCCTCGTGGCCTTTGCCTCCTGCCTGAACGCTAGCCTCCGTCAGCCTTCGTCACCCTCCTCCCTCCCTCCCTCCCTCGCTTGCTCTCTTTCCTTCTTCTCTCTCTCCCTCTCTTCTCCTTCTCTCTCTCTTTCTCTCTCCTATTCGCTATCTCCCCCGCTTTCTCTACTGTGTCAGTACAAGCCCAGCACGGCACGGCGCGGGCTCCAACCACCCCATGCTGCCAGACAACCGGTCTGATGCACGGTACCAGCACAGCAGACCATGCACCATGCGTTTGTAGGTTATGGGTGTGACTGCATGGCTTGTCAGTTTGTGTATATTGTATGCTATGTGCATGTGACTTGTCTCTGTGTATGCTATATATATATATATATAGTGTTTAACCAATACTTCATGGCCAATATGTATAGCATATTTTACAACTTCCCTAAGTGCACACCTCACTTTGTGCCTTGCTCCTAGGCTCCAGGAGACCCTAACACCTTTGTGCACCTTGAGCCTTGTAATAAGTTTGATCCTTGTTCCAACACGCAACAACTAAATTTAAGTCGCAAAAACATTAACTAGAGCAACATCAGCTCTAACTACTAATGTGTACCCAGAAAGAATTTGAAAGCCTTATGTTCAGCAACCATTACTCAGTTAAATTCCCTTGTCTCTCTCATATCAACTCACAAATGAACATCCTAGGAGTGCTCTTTAAATGGATTGTCAAACGGAGTAAGCTTAGAACACACATGTACACGATCAGGTGAGTCTGAAACACATAATCCCTAGTGTAAAACCAATCTGATTAAGCACATGGCATCACATAAGCCGGTCAATGTTGTAATAGACATAACCTAACTGAATCAGAATCCAAACAATTAATAGCATAAATGTAGTAATCATGAAACTATCAGGTTTACATATGTAAATGACACAAGAGGCCAACCAGATTCTTACTCCATATCAGCTCAACTATAGGCTTTCAAAAAGATTTAATAGAAAGATCCTACATGGTTCAGGCTATATCAAGACAAAAAATTAAAATAGCAGCTGTGAGCAAAGCTATCTCTATTCTCTAACAATAGCATTCTATCTAAAAAACTGAAGGAGAAATAAAATAAAAATGGCTCAAAAAAGAATCTAGTCTATGCGCTTATGAAAATTAGAAGCTGAAAATAGCAATGGATCCTCTGGATGAAATACTTTATGCACCAATTTTCTGATAAAATATACTCCTTATTAAGTTACAAGGAACTTAGAACTTAAGAGTATAATAATATCATAATATCCATGTTGAGATAATGCGGTAAAGCCACATCATATCAGCCAATAAAACTTTCAGTTTCACAAATAGAATTCTGGTTGTTGTTTTAGAGCTTTTTCCTTAGAATAATATAAATGAACGCAGAAACTTGCCTCTTGCCCTCTTCCCAATATCAGAGAATGGAGCTGGACCGTCGCCCATCTTTGATCCAAGCAAAGACCCACCTGCCCAAATGCCTAAGTGCTAAAGGAGTTTTAGAAAATAACAGGATTATGAACAAAAAAAGATAGATCAAGACAAAAGAGGACAAGAAAAGTTCAGGTTCCAAAATCGGATCAACTCCTTATAGAGCTAGCTACATTCTACAAATTGCCGTCGCCACCATGAATAAAGCTTAGACCATGAAATGGTATTATTGTGCATTATATGTTAGTTAAAAAGTGAAATTCAGTTTTTAATATGCTGAATTTACCAGAGTTATTTCAATGCAACATACTCCCAAAAAGTGCAAAAAAAAAAAACAATTTAGTGTTCAATACATTTGCAGCTAAAACCACTTAACAAAATGAAATTTGATACCCATCTCAGAAAAATGAAAGATTTCAATAACATAGGAAATGCATTATCATAAAGCTCTATTTTCTCGCAAACCAGAAAAACACTCAAGAAGACCTTTGACAATTTGCATATCTAAACAACTAGTTAAAAAACTATGACATATTTGGGCAATCTAAAATTTCATCACTTACTATTACAGCATCCTATCTCTCTGAAGACTCCTAAGGAATATGAAGAAGGATAAAAGATATTACATCAACATGGTAATGAAGCAAATGTGCAAAAAAAAGTCAGAAATTACAAAATAACAATAGCATGATATCAATAAACCTATAGAAAAGAAAAACAAATGGTAAAGGATTTTTTAAAAAAGAGAGTTCAGGAAAAAGAATAAAATAGTATTTCATGCAAGGCAAATCTCACTAACAATCATTTAGTGCACCCAATGGATAAAGGAAGAAGCTTTTAAATGAAAATAACTTTAAAAAACTAACAATCAAGGATTGTCCTTTTGAGATAACATTGGTTTACTTAGCTCATAGGCTAAACCTCCACAAAGCTACAAACACTACCCTATGTATGAGGCATCGTTGCCTCCTAGGAAAAGAGGCAGTATCAAAATTGACACTTGAAGGTTCCTTCTAACAAGAAAAATGGTTTATATCAAGTTCTATTTCGGCCCAGTTTTTACATCCCACAAGGATGTTTCCTTCTAACAAGAAAAAAGCTTTATATCAAGTTCCTTCTAACAAGGATGTTTCCTATATCAAGTTCCTTCTTAAAAAATGCTTTATTTCGGCCCAGTTTTTACATCCCACAAGGATGTTTCCTTCTAACAAGAAAAATGCTTTATATCAAGTTCTATCAAGTTCTATTTCCCTGCACTGGCATCGCCGTGCTTGCAGCCACTAGGCCACTCGTCCCTGTGGACATGCACCGTGACAGGCACTTATGAATGGGGCTCACAAAAATGAGCAGCTTTAATCTAGCTATATGCTACATGTACTGCAGAAAATAATTTCTCCCACACCCAGCCGGGCCGAACAAAAATCATATGGTGCAGGCACCAGAAAAAAACTATAAACTTTTTATTTTGCCTCATTTCTTCTGATGCTCATCATAATATATATATATATATATATATATATATATATATATATAAGTTATTGACTTTTTTTACTAATGGAGTTATTGATCCCGTATTTAAAAAACCAAAAAAAGAAATGAAATTGGGCGAGCCTTTGAAAGGATTATCCGGGATCCTAAAATCTACAAGCAGCTGTGGAGCTTCGTTAGTTCTTTAAAATTTCAAAGACAGACATAAATTCCAATCAAACCTTTATTTCTAAAAAATCAGAAGTGATCACGTCACACATATCCTTCAACATCTGTAATATCCCCTACCAAATAAAAGGCCAGGTAGAAACACAGACCCTGTGTTAGTGATGTCAAGAACATTGTAACACTAAAGGACCCCAAATTTTTCCAATACCATCTTAAACAGAAGAGAAGCAGCCATATACTATACATTAAACATAAGCATATGCAATTTGATGTATTTTTACGCTAAACTATTCAGATTCAACCCACCAATGTTCGAGCAAATATTTTTCTGCTGATGATCCACAACTCTACGACTGAACAAGAACCCACAAAATATGGAAAACATTCTCTTCGAATAATACTGTCAGCTTAACAATTAAAAATCCACTACGTGAATCTCTCAAAGAAGAAAAAAGAAAAGAAAAGAAAAATAATCACCACTTGATGCTCTCATTTGCCAATCTGCTCAAGAAAAAATTTCATCTAATTAAAAAAATCGCAACTTTATTCAACTATCAGTTAAATAATGAAACATTCACTACTTGATGCTCTGTCACGGCCAACATAATCAAGCGAGAGCTTCATCGGATCAAAAAATAGCAACTTTCTCGGAAAATCATGCAACTGAACGAATAAAACGGGCTCTATAACATGATCAAACCCTCTGAAATCGTACAAAAGGCGGGAATAAATTCGAAATCCGGCCTACAAAATATGAGATATCAAAAAAAAAAAAAACAGAAGGGACAGAAAAGGGAGAATCTGTACCTGGAATCGCACACCGACGTTGGGAACGTAGGGTGGCCGGAGACGGAGGAGGCTTGCTGGATTCCTCAGTGTCCGAAGCCGCCAAAAAAGAAACCCTAGCTTTTGAAGCAAGAACACAGGAGGGTTTGGAGGCGCAGACAAAACCCCGATATTTTTTACCAAGGAATAATGGAAGGAAAAACTGGGCCGCTACCGCGCCTTTTCCGACCACAGATCATGAGTCCAGCGAGTCAATTTCCGTGACTCGGCCCTGGTTAGCCTGAACCATCAACCAGGCACCCGCATGCCGAAAAATTGGGGCCTGCACTGGCATCGCCGTGCTTGCAGCCGCTAGGCCGCTCGTCCCTATGGACATGTACCGTGACGGGCGCTTATGAATGGGGCTCACAAAAATGAGCAGTTATAACCTAGCTATATGGTACATGTAGTGAAAGAAATTTATTACTCCCAAAACAAAAATTATATACGGCAGGCACCATGAAAAAAAAAATAAACTTTTTATTCTGCTGCATATCTCCTGGTGCTCATCTTAATATATATAAGTTATTGACTCTTTTTACTAATGAAGTTGTTGATCCTGTAATTAAAAAACCAAAAAAAGAAATGAAATTGGGCATGCCTTTGAAAGGATTATCCGTGATCCTAAAATCTACAAAGAAGCAACTTAAACTACTAACGACATTGATAGCTCTAGCACATGGCATTGATAACTTAATTGGCCAAAATATTCTTCGCCCCAACAACAGCTGATGCAATAGGAGGGATATTTAATCATAATAAAAGGAGTTTTTTTACATGATATTCTTCTAAATATCGAATTTTGTATTAATATTCTTCCAAAATAAATATTTACATGTATACCTTCATAAAACACTTGTTTTGTTATTTTATCCTTTTTTTAATCCTTGTTTTTGCATATGTACCCACTCCATTTAATACTATTAAAAAATTAACGGTTTCAAATTAAAATGACTAAAATGTCTTTACTGTGTAGATGTGCAAAAAGAAGTAAGACAATTGCGAGAGGGGACAAAAAAATAATTTTTCAAAATTTTATTTTATTTTTAATTAAAATAAATATGGTAGTTATTAATGGTATTAGAAGAATCGTTATATTAGAGGCATTTGTGAAAAATAATATTTTATGAAGATAAAAAATAAATATAAATTTTAAGAGGATATTCACACAAATTATTTGAATGTTTAAAAAATATTTATTAAAAAAATCTTAATAAAAAATTATTTTTTTTCTATGAAAAATCAAATTTTTACGGATTATTTATTGGAGCTTCCAAACATACAAACCTCGAGCCAGTTATGTAGGGTTTGGCCTCCTTCAGGATCCAAGCCCAAACGGTAACGTGGACCCAACGAGACCACCATTCGAACTTTCCCCACGATAGGGTGGGAGTGTGGAAGCCAAGCGACACCCACGCGACCTCCAATCCCGTTGGGTTCATCATCCTGCCATCAGCCTTGATGCACTTGGCTTCTCTTCTTCCACGCTCTCCGAGTGAACGCCCTTTGCCCCTTCTACTCTGTGTTCCCTTCTCTTTATTATCTCCTAACGCTCCCAAGATCAAGCTCCATCAGTGCAAGATACCACGAAGAGATGGAAATGCTGACGGCCAGCTCCACTCTCCGCCCACTTCCTACCAAATTCCAAAGACTAACTCCTCCCCCTCTCTCAGGAACACTCATCACAACTCCTTCTTTGCTCGGAAGAAGTACAAGGCCTCTTCCTCTCATTGTTGCTGCCTCCTCTGCTGCTAGGAAAGAGAAGGGGAGGAACTTAGGAGAGGTGGAAGAGAAGGAGGAGGAGGAGGAACGTGGGGGGGAGACGCTCCTGTACTCGGTGGCGCCTTATCCTCTCCTGCTGGCTGCCTTGCTCCCCGGAGGTGAGTAGATTAGAGGTTAAATGATGATACAAGTGCAGTTAATTTCATTTTGATTCGAGCGCTTGGATGCAAGATCGGACGGTTCAGCATCCTTGGGTTCTTCTTTGAAGCATATCTATTTTAGAGAAGCTTGGGTTCCTTTGGACCTGTAGACCTGGACCTGGACCTAAGAACTTGAGTCTGGTAGGTGTTGCTTTTATTTTCTGTTTTTGTTGTCGAAAACGCAAGAAGGAAAATGAAGTAGATTGAATAGTATATGATGAAACCCTGTTGCTTTTTTAGATTGCTTAAAAATCTTTAGAGCTTTTGGTAGCAAATAATTACTGCTTTCAAAAAGCGTAGAATAAAAGCAAGGAACTGCAGTGGTTTTTTTGCAAATGCTATCTTCAACATCAATCTCCATGTGCTATTTCGCTAATTTGTAGAGAAATAAAAACACAAAATCAACAATGGCCCAAACGCGAAAGCCAATATTTTGATAAAATAATATCTGGCATTTCTAGTCCGTCATTTAAATTTGTGTTTCTCCAGAAGAACGCAAACTCCAATGGTAAAGTAACATTTTAAGTATTGCTTGCATGAAAGGCCAGCATACTCAACCTTGCAACAGCTACAGTTTGCTTTCTTCTTCGACCAATTAAAACAGACACTATAGGTCCTAATATTGATTATTAAACAGAGTGCTAAATCAAGATACATGCAATCAATCTTGACTTAGAAATTTCAATCCAGAGAAAATGCAAACGAAAAGTAGGAAAATAGTTAAGCAAATCGTTGGCTTATCAATTTATATTGCATATTATAGTCTAATATGGATCTAGGATTCCAATAATTTGGTGCTTGAAGTTGGTTTCTGCTCCTTCCTCAGTGTGATAAGTAAAGCACTCGAGTATTAAGACAATTAGTTAGCACTATCTATCCTTACCCTTTGGAATCTTTGTACTCTTTATTATTCCAACAGTGATGGAGGATGCAAATTTTTCTTTGATTGTTCTCTTGGTGTTTGCTTCTTCCATCTGATATCTTCCAAGCTGTCATTTCTTGGGAACGATTCCTTTATTTTTTCTTGAATAGATGAAAATAAAAGATCATCGTGACAATAGCTTTGGTATGATTTTTGCATTTTTTCCTTTTAGTCTCAGTAGGTATAGTATAAGATACAAAAACTTTGAAGGAGTGACATGTGGATCGAAAGTGGGTGAGGCATTAATGTTTTGATGGAATGTGAGAAGAGAACATGTGATTCATAGGCTTTACAAGGACTTCACACGGGCAGAAACATGGATAGATTCCAGTAATTATATTTTTCAGAAGGTTCTTAAAGGTAGAGGATGAATCTAGTCGAGTTGGTCCTCGCCAAATCAATCTATAGGTTTTGTTTCCATAGATGTCACAAGCTAATTTGGAAATGAAAAATTTGATAAGGGTATTGGTGATTTGATGCATTGCAAGAGGTCTAGCTGATACTCATGTTTGCAAAGAATTGATTCACCTTGAAAGGTTTCTATAAGATTCATTTTAGATTTTTTACATTAAAGGATGATTCTAGTGGAGTCCTAATGAACACTGTTGTATCAACGAGAGTCAGGATCAGGTTGGGGGTTGAACCAATGAGGTCCAATCCATACTCACAGGCCATCCATGTATCATGCACAGCAAATGTTTACTGCAATTGCTTGTAAAATGTTTAGAGCTTTTTGGTAGCAAAGGTTATTGCTTTCAAAAAACAGCAAAAACAAAAGTGGATAGCAAAAATTTTAGGACAATGTTATCTTCAACATCAATCTTCATGGTATTTCACTAATGTGTAATATAAAAAGAATAAAAACTATAACAATATGAAACATGACCTTAATTACGGGCAAGATTTTGGTCTATGAACTTACAAGTTACACAAGCAGAGTCACTGCTCCCAAAGCACCTCACATAACATCTCTGATATATTCTGTTTCTTAATATTCAAATTGTTGGGAATATACTGTTGCTGGGGGTCCAAACCGAGAACGATTGGCACAGCGGTGTGAACGGGGTTCCCTTGGAATTGCTTCGGTTGCGCTCCGCCTTCCGCCGGGAGACCTGCAAGCAAGCCTCGCACCACCACCGGGGTAGTGGGGGCCCTCCGACGATCAAGTTAGGGGAGATCGAAGGAGAAGAAGAGGTAGCAGGTAAGATAATACTCTGGAAAATCTTTCTTACCCTCCCCTTCCCCCCCAGCCGCATATATATCAGGCTGGGGGGTTTTTCTGGGGATTGGTCATCGTGTGGCACGATGGGGTTGCCACTGACATGGTCGTTACAGGGCGTCGTGGGGCAGCGCTGGGTACGGCTATGGCATGGCGTAGTGGAGCTCCGCTTTGTACGGCTGTTACAGGGGATCGTGGGGCAGCGCCGGATACGGCCGTTGCAGGGAGTAGTGGAGCAGGGGGCCGCGGCATGCCTCAGGGGAACAGTCTGTTGTTGTCAAGAGATTGCCGACTTGGGGTCGGATTGCTGGACCAAGGGGCAGCCGACTCGGGGTCGGGCTGCGGAGCCGAAGATATCCGACCCGAGGTCGGATTGCTGGATCAAGGGGCAGCCGTAGTCTTCCTGGGCGCGCGTGCCGGTCACGTGGGGCATGGTGGCTAAGTTCCCCCGTAACAGTAGCCCCCCACTTCCGAGCCTGGAACCAGGAGGGGAACGGGTGAAGGGAGTGATGCTTCGAGATTGCCGCCATCCCTCGGAAAGGCGCGCGCGCTCCGAGCTCCCCGTCTTCTTTATGGCGTATGGCGGTTGTCGCTGATCTGGCGGTCTGCGGATTTCGGCGGACATCCTTCCTTAATGGCGTCGATTCGCCTTTGGGGCGCGAACGATCCTTCTTTAATGCAAACAAAGTGTTTCCTCATTTCACTTTCGTCCTTCCTCTTTTTAACTCCTGGTAGCGCCTCGCCGACTCCTGACTCTTGAAGTTCTTCCGGCGCTAGGCCAGGCATCCGAGGGTTAGGCCTCAGGAAATTCTTCCGGCGCTAGGCCGGGCATCCGAGGGTTAGGCCTCAGGAAATTCTTCCGGCGCTAGGCCGGGCGTCCGAGGGTTAGGCCTCAGGAAATTCTTCCGGCGCTAGGCCGGGCGTCCGAGGGTTAGGCCTCAGGAAATTCTTCCGGCGCTAGGCCGGGCGTCCGAGGGTTAGGCCTCAGGAAATTCTTCCGGCGCTAGGCCGGGCGTCCGAGGGTTAGGCCTCAGGAAATTCTTCCGGCGCTAGGCCAGGCGTCCGAGGGTTAGGCCTCAGGAAATTCCGCTCGTTGGTCGGCCAAGGCTGGCGCAAGCCGAGGCGACCGGTCGGGGCTTCAGGCTAGTCTGCTCCCGGGATGATCATCGGGTTAGCCTGGCATCCGAGGACCGAGCCTCGGAGAATTCCGCTCGTTGGTCGGCCAAGGCTGGCGCAAGCCGAGGCGACCGGTCGGGGCTTCAGGCTAGTCTGCTCCCGGGATGATCATCGGGTTAGCCTGGCATCCGAGGGCCGAGCCTCGGAGAATTCCGCTCGTTGGTCGGCCAAGGCTGGCGCAAGCCGAGGCGACCGGTCGGAGCTTCAGGCTAGTCTGCTCCCGGGATGATCATCGGGTTAGCCTGGCATCCGAGGGCCGAGCCTCGGGGAATTCCGCTCGTTGGTCGGCTAAGGCTGGTGCAAGCCGAGGCGACCGGTCGGGGCTTCAGGCTAGTCTGCTCCCGGGATGGTCATTGGGTTAGCCTGGCATCCGAGGACCAAGCCTCGGAGAATTCCGCTCGTTGGTCGGCCAAGGCTGACGCAAGCCGAGGCGACCGGTCGGGGCTTCAGGCTAGTCTGCTCCCGGGATGATCATCGGGTTAGCCTGGCATCCGAGGGCCGAGCCTCGGGGAATTCCGCTCGTTGGTCGGCCAAGGCTGGCGCAAGCCGAGGCGACCGGTCGGGGCTTCAGGCTAGTCTGCTCCCGGGATGGTCATCGGGTTAGCCTGGCATCCGAGGACCAAGCCTCGGGGAATTCCGCTCGTTGGTCGGCCAAGGCTGGCGCAAGCCGAAGCGACCGGTCGGGGCTTCAGGCTAGTCTGCTCCCGGGATGATCATCGGGTTAGCCTGGCATCCGAGGGCCGAGCCTCGGAGAATTCCGCTCGTTGGTCGGCCAAGGCTGGCGCAAGCCGAGGCGACCGGTCGGGGCTTCAGGCTAGTCTGCTCCCGGGATGGTCATCGGGTTAGCCTGGCATCCGAGGGCCGAGCCTCGGGGAATTCCACTCGTTGGTCGCGGGCCTATCACTTGCCGCTCGACGGGGTTTCTCCGTGGCCAGCTGCGATCGTATTTCTCCTCCTCTCGAAGCGTCGCCTGGGGAACACCAGAAGGCTATTAAATGCTAATTGAGGCGTTACCTGGGAAATCGGATCGGCCAGTTGCTGCTTGCGAGGAGTGCCAGTTAAGCGGCCGCGATACGCGCGTTCTTCGAGGCGGATGCGGCCTGGGCGCGTGCGGAGATACGTGGGCCGTGGGATACACGCCGCCCGGAGTGTCCTGCATGAAGAATGCAATTAAGGAGAACGACGCTTAGGAGGTCGTGGGAGGATACGCCTCGAGAGCCGGAACGGCTCCGGATTCGATGCGCCCGCATTTATTGGAGCCACCCTTATCGGAACGACCGGGGGGCCACAGTTTGGCTATAAATATAAGTGCAGGTGCGGTGGAGCCTGCCAAGCCGGAGCTGTTCAGGTTGCCATGGATCGTGGACCTCCTCTCCGGTGCGTGGTCCGATACGCCGAAAGGACGTTCTCGAGTTCTTCGACCCAAGCTTGCCCCGTCCGACCGATTCGCGCCTTAATTCCTTGGAGGATTGTCCGGTTTGTCACCTCGGCCTCACCGTTGGTTTGGGGATGCGACACAGATGTGAACCGATGCTCGATCCCGAACTCCTCGCAGAAGTCACGGAAATGCTTGTTGTCGAACTGTCGACCATTATCCGAGATGAGGACCCGGGGTACCCCAAATCGGACAATGATGTTTTCCTTCACGAACTTCCGGACTTGCGCCTCCGTGATAGTGGCCAGCGGCTCTGCCTCCACCCACTTGGTGAAGTAGTCGATTGCAACAATCAAGAATTTTCGCTGGGCGGAAGCGACGGGGAATGGTCCGAGGATATCCATTCCCCACTGTGCGAAGGACCAGGGTGCGGTGATTGGTGCCAAGGGGACAGAAGGGACTCTCCGGACGTTGACGTGGCGCTGGCAGGCGTCGCATTTCCGTACGTGATCCTTTGAGTCCTCCAACAAGGTAGGCCAATAATAGCCTTGCCTCATGATCTTGTGCGCCAAGGACCTAGCCCCCGAGTGCGATCCGCAGACGTCCTCATGGACTTCGCCGAGGACGTAGGCCGCCTCCGAGGGGCGGAGGCACCTTAAGAGGGGGGCGGTAAACGAGGTCCGATACAGCCTCCCTTCATAGAGTACGTAGTGGGCGGACTTCCTGACAAGTCGCCGAGCTTGATCTTCGTCTTCAGGGAGGATCCCTTCGGCGAGGTAGGCGACGAGCGGGTCCATCCAAGACGGCTCCGGATCAATCGCCATCACCGCTCCAGCCTCGCCGATGCTCGGGGCATCCAGGGTCTCCAGGTAGATTGCCCTCGACAAGTTGTGCGCCTCTGCGCCCACCAAGCGGGACAATCTGTCGGCCCTGGCATTTTCGCTTCTGGGGACCTGCTGGATGTCGACACTGCCGAGGTCGGGAATGAGTGCTTGCACCTTCCGGACGTAGTTCTGCATTGTCGGGCTCCGGGCCTCGAACTCCCCACGGACCTGCCCGACCACCAGCTGGAAGTCGGTGAAGACCTTCAAACGCCGGATGCCGAGCTCCCCGGCGAGTTTGAGTCCCGTGACTAGGGCCTCGTACTCCGCCTCGTTGTTGGTCACTGGAAATCCAAACCTCAAGGCATACTCGGCTATCACTCCATCAGGACTGGTAAGGACCAGCCCGGCCCCTCCACCCTCGGGGTTCGACGACCCATCGATGTGAAGCGTCCAGGTCGGGAGGTCGAGGCTGGGCGTTTCCGGTGGACTAGGTTCCGCCTCCTGCACCGTGCACTCAGCGAGGAAGTCCGCGAGCACCTGGGCCTTGATGGCGGGTCGAGGCTGGTAGCGGATGCCGAACTCACCGAGTTCTACTGCCCACTTCACCAGCCGTCCCGCATTCTCGGGGTTGCTGAGGATCTGTCGTAGTGGTTGATCAGTTAAGAGGGTGACAGAATGGGCCTGAAAATAGGAGCGGAGCCTCCTGGTCGCGGTCAGCAGCGCGAAGGCGATCTTTTCAGCCTTCGTATACTGCGTCTCGGCGTCCCGTAGGACCCGGCTGATGTAGTACACAGGCTTCTGGAGCTTTGCCTCTTCCCGAACCAGCACCGCACTGACCGCGGTTGGGGAGACCGCCAGATAGAGGTAGAGCATCTCCCCTTCTTGCGGCTTGGACAGTAGGGGAGGAGACGCCAGGTATTCCTTGAGCTGGTCGAATGCTGCTTGACATTCGGCCGTCCAGAGGAAGTCTTTCGGGCGTTTTAACACCTTGAAGAATGGTTGGCAGCATTCGGCCGATTTTGCCACAAATCGTCCGAGCGCGGCGACCCTTCCAGCGAGCTCCTGAACTTCCTTTACTTTGGTCGGAGGGGACATACCTTGGATGGCCTTGATTTTGTCCGGGTTGGCTTCGATACCCCGCTGGTTGACAATGAAACCAAGGAACCTCCCGGCCGAAGCGCCAAAGGCGCACTTCGCTGGGTTCAGCTTCATGCGAAACTTCCGTAAGGTGGTGAAAGTCTCCTCCAGATCCACGATGTGCTGGTCTGCCTGGCGGCTCTTCACCAGCATATCGTCCACGTACACCTCCATGTTCCGGCCGATTTGCTTTTTGAAGATTTTGTTGACGAGGCGCTGGTAAGTGGCGCCAGCATTCTTCAGACCGAAGGGCATTACCTTGTAGCAGTACAGCCCCCGGTCTGTTATAAAGGCAGTTTTCTCCTCGTCCTGTGGGGCCATCATTATCTGGTTGTAACCGGAAAAGGCGTCCATGAAAGACAGCAGCTGATATCCGGAAGTCGCGTCGACCAGTTGGTCTATCCGCGGAAGCGGAAAGCTATCCTTAGGGCACGCCTTACATCATAGTTTGCCATAGTGAGGGAGATCACCATGGCGTCATCGTGGGGGGTCTGAACCCCCTTTACATCCTCATCACAAAAGGTGATTACATTGCCGACCCTCTGCCTCTTTGCGACGGCCGCCCCTGACGCTTCCGTCGAGCCCCTTGCGTTCCTCACGGGCCGGGGGCAGCCCCCAGTGATAGTGTGGATCACGCCCGCAACGGGTCGATTCTGCTCCCGAGGCTCCGGAGGGGCCGGGTCGGCCGGACGCGGGTCTGCGGGGGGACGTCGGTCGCTCACATATCGACCGAGACGCCCCCGGCGGATGAGAGCTTCGATCTCGTCCCGAAGCTGGAAGCAGTCCTCCGTGTCGTGGCCGTGGTCTCGGTGGTACTCACAGTACGCCCGAGAGGGCCTCTTCCCAGGGATCCTCCGCATCTGTCTCGGGGCCGGGAGGTCCTCCCGCCCCTTGATCTCCATAAGGATCTGGGCCCGGGGAGTCAGGAGAGGGGTGTACCGGTTGAAACGTCGGGGCGGAGAACGAGGGCGTGGGGCGCCGTGGTTCTTCGCCGGCGACGGGCTTCTGCGCCGACGCTGAGGCGTCGGGCTCCTCCTCTGGCGTGCCTCTTTCCGCCTTTTCTTCCCAAGCTTTTGAGGGATCTCGGCGGCCTCCTTGCTCCGGTGGGCGGCCGCCTCCTTGGCGTCCGCATACTGGTTCGCCCGGGACAACAGCTCTGGGAAGCTCCGCGGCAGGCGTTTGTCCAGGGAGAAGGTGAGTCTGTCCTTCCGGAAGCCACGCTTCAGGGCTGAAAGAGCTACCTCCTGACTCAGGTTCCGGACCTCCAGCGTAGCCCTGTTGAAGCGGGTAAGATAATCCCGCAGGCTTTCTCCCTCGTTTTGCCGGACATCAAAGAGGGAGTCGGAGACCAGTCGCCGCCGGCTACTGACGGCGAAATGAGTGATGAAGAGGCGAGTGAACTGGTCGAAGGACCGGATTGAGTCAGCCTCCAGCCCGGCGAACCACGCCCTCGCCGGGCCACGGAGGGTTGCCGGGAAAGCCTTGCAGAGAAGGGGATCTGATGCTCCGTGGAGGAGCATAAGGGTCCTGAAACTCTCGACGTGATCCCGCGGGTCCGCCGCCCCGTCATAGGGCTCGATCGCCGGCATTTTGAACCCCGGCGGATTCGGGGTCCGCAGGATCCTCGAGGCAAGCGCCGGCTGGGAGGAGATCTCTAAGTCGGCGAAGGGATCTTTGGAATGGCCCTTCAGGACCTGGAGTTGTCGGTGGAGATCGTCCACCCGCCGGTCCAGGGAGCGCGACCGGTGGGTGGGAGACAAAGAGCGGCGAGAGGGGGACCGACTGGAGCGCGGGTTCCTCGAGGACTGGGGTGTCTGGGAACGCGCCCGGGCCCGCCTCTCGTACCCCGCGCAGCTCCGGTGGGAAGGTCCCGGCAGAATGGAGCGTGCTCGAGAATCCTCCTCGCGCCGGCGCTCCTCCCCATGGGAGAGGAAGGAGCGCGGGTTGAGGAGGACAGGCGAACGCTCAGGCAGCGGCGGCTCCTGAGCCCGCTGCGGCGCCCGGGACATCGCACCCTGCAGATTCTGCACCGCCTCCGCGAGGGTGCGAACCTGCTGGGTTAGCTGGTCGAACTGGGCGACTTCGACCGTCTGAATGGGCGGTGGGGCGGTGGAGTGTTGCTGAGAGTGTGTTGGAGATGCAGCGGCCTCCCGGCCAGAGGCGCGAGAGGCCCCGCGACCGGAAGCATTGGAAGCTCCACGACCACCTCGCCGTGCCATTACGATCGCTCTGAGATCCGGTCCCTTCCTCTAGCGCCAACTGTTGCTGGGGGTCCAAACCGAGAACGATTGGCACAGCGGTGTGAACGGGGTTCCCTTGGAATTGCTTCGGTTGCGCTCCGCCTTCCGCCGGGAGACCTGCAAGCAAGCCTCGCACCACCACCGGGGTAGTGAGGGCCCTCCGACGATCAAATTAGGGAAGATCGAAGGAGAAGAAGAGGTAGCAGGTAAGATAATACTCTGGAAAATCTTTCTTACCCTCCCCTTCCCCCCCAGCCGCATATATATCAGGCTGGGGGGTTTTTCTGGGGATTGGTCATCGTGTGGCACGATGGGGTTGCCACTGACATGGTCGTTACAGGGCGTCGTGGGGCAGCGCTGGGTACGGCCATGGCAGGGCGTAGTGGAGCTCCGCTTTGTACGGCTGTTACAGGGGATCGTGGGGCAGCGCCGGATACGGCCGTTGCAGGGAGTAGTGGAGCAGGGGGCCGCGGCGTGCCTCAGGGGAACAGTCTGTTGTTGTCAAGAGATTGCCGACTTGGGGTCGGATTGCTGGACCAAGGGGCAGCCGACTCGGGGTCGGGCTGCGGAGCCGAAGATATCCGACCCGAGGTCGGATTGCTGGATCAAGGGGCAGCCGTAGTCTTCCTGGGCGCGCGTGCCGGTCACGTGGGGCATGGTGGCTAAGTTCCCCCGTAACATATACTGTCCCAGAAAATTTTAAATCTATAATACTCTACTTCAATAAATAATAGGCAGAAATAGGCTTAGAGAAAATAAATAGAGAAAGTGGAAAAATGGAACCCGAGATGCTGAGGCGTGGTATGTTGGTCACTTTCCTTGAAGTAGATTTCGCCGCCTTACAGTGCACTAGGCTTGGATGGCGTTCTACTCCTGAGATACAACAGCCTCTCGCACTGTTCCTTCTGCCTCAATGATTTGCACGGATCAAAGAAGCTTTCGAACCCAGAATCAGTATGCAGCAAGCCCGTTGATTGAAAGAAAAATAGCAAACAGGGAGAATAGTAGTTTTCTGCTTTCAAATTATATATGTCACCTGTCTAATCCGAAGAGGTCTATTTATAGACTTCTTCGGGACAGACGCGACCCAAAACCGATTCAACGGTCAAAACCGGTAAGAAAGTTTGAAAAAACACTGGGAGTATGGCCAGCGGATGCGAGGTCGGTTGCGAAGATGTGCTATCGAGGAAGCGACGTGGCTCCTCGTGCTAAGGGTGCGAAGCACGACTCATGCGCCTCTTGGCTCATCGCACCTGTTGTCCGACCTCGGCTCCTCTGGGCTCATTGCACATGTGGTCCGACCTCAGCCTCGGCACCTCGGACGAGCATAGGCACAAGGAACCTCGGACGAGCAGGGCCTCAGTCTCTTGGACGACCTCAGCTCTGGGTCGCACAGGTGCAAGGAACCTCGGACGAGCAGGGCCGACGAGCAGAGGCACGAGCGCAAGGAAACTCGGACGAGCAGGGCACATGCGCAAAGAACCTCTGGTCGCACAGGCACAAGGAACCTTGGACGAGCAGGGCCTGTGAGGCGCAAGTAACCTCGGACGAGCAGGGCCGAGCGAGCACAGGCTCGAGCGCAAAGACCGTCGGGTCGGACGAGCACAGGCACAGAACCGAGCCTTCACGTAAATAAATCCTCCATATGAGAGATTTAAAAAAGGAGGGAACAGAGATTCGAACCACCTACCTCAAGCACCTCAAGCGGGCACACCAACCATCCACACCACACTCCCTTCTTAACATATATACATAATATATATGTTTTAAGTATGAAAACTTTTAATTATTATTTAATAAAAATCTAACATTCCCCCACCTGATTAAAATATTTTCAAAAACTATATAAAATAAAAAATAGTCAAACTGGGCTTGTTTATGTCACGACTTCAATAAAGGTAGCTTGCGGCTTTGAACCTTTACCTAGTGAAAGTATATTTTCATCTGAAAGGTATAGTGGTAGCTAAAAAGCTTTGAACCAAATCCTTTGGTTCAGATTTCTATATACTTCACCCATGACAAATGCAAATACTGGGTTCATTATAGGTGGTGCTTTTTCTGGCCTTATGCACCAATATCTCAGTTTCATGAGTGCTCTAGGGGTTAAACCCTTATCCCCATAGACTGCGGCCACACAGTCACACTCACATAGGTGAGTCCTCTAAGGGTGCTCGCAGCACAGCACCTTGCCATAGTCTCGGACTCATTCAGAGTTTTAAACTCTTCCGTATACCTCTGCTGTATTTAGCACTCACATCACAGGGAGAGACCAAATGACATAAAGTCATTTTATTATAGTGCTAACTAATCATTAAACAACTTGTTTTTCCCGTTGAACCTTTCGTCTTGGGATCTCCAGTCAGAAAAGGTTGGGTTGCCATTGTCAATGATTCCTTATGGGTTTCAGTCCCATCCCCTTTGATGTTTCTATGACTTTGCTTCTAGCCAGTCCTTTAGTTAAAGGATCTGCTAGGTTATCTTTAGATCCAACAAATTCCAAAGTTATGATACCATTTTTAATTAGGTATCTAATAGTCTTATGTCTCACACTAATGTGTCTTCTGTTTCTCTTGTTATACTCAGTATTTCTACAAGTATTAATTGCAGCTTCATTATCACATAACAGAGAGATAGCAGGTATAGGCTTTTCCATAATAGGTATTTCAGACATAAGATTCTTAAACCATTCTGCTTCTTGACTTGCAGAATCTAAGGCTACAATCTCAGCCTCCATAGTGGATCTTGTGATCACAGTTTGTTTGGATGATCTCCAAGCAACAGCTGCACCACCCAACATGAATATGTATCCACTAGTTCCTTTTCGGTTCACTGAATCAGTGATCCAACTAGCATCACTGTATCCTTCAAGTACAGCGGGAAATCTTGAGTAATGTAAACCATAATACATGGTACCTCTCAAGTATCTAAGTACTCTATCCAGTGCTTCCCAGTGACTAAGACTAGGGCAACTATTAAACCTACTGAGCTTTCCTATAGCATAAGAAATGTCAGGTCTACTTGTATTTGCAACATACATCAGTGTCCCAATAATTTGAGCATATTTCTCTTGGGCCACTGGATCACCTTTATTGCACTTCAAGTTCAAACCATGCTCATAAGGTGTACTCACTGGTTTACAGTTGTACTTATCAAATTTCTTCAATATTTTCTCAATATATTGTGATTGATCAAAAATTATACCATCAGGTATTCTGGTAATCCTGTTACCAAGAATTACCTCTGCCTGACCTAAATCTTTCATATCAAAATTATTAGACAAGAAAGTTTTGATATCAGTCACCATATTCATATCAGTACCAAAAATTAAAATATCATCAACATATAAACACAAGATAATAGATGAATCATTTTCTAACTTTGAATATAAGCACTTATCTGATTCATTTGCTTTAAAGCCATAAGAAACAATGATTTTATCAAATTTCCTATGCCATTGCTTAGGAGCTTGTTTTAAACCATAGAGGGATTTGACTAACCTACAAACTTTTCTTTCCTGTCCTTGAGCCACATATCCCTCTGGCTGATCCATATAGATCTCTTCCTCTAAATCACCATGAAGGAAGGCAGTCTTGACATCCATTTGATGAATTATCAAATTATGGATTGAAGCCAGTGCAATTAAAGTACGAATTGTGGTTATCCTAGTTACAGGAGAATATGTATCAAAGTAGTCAATACCCTCTTTCTGAGAAAAACCCTTAGCAACTAATCTTGCTTTGTATTTTTCAATAGAACCATCAGGTCTTAATTTCTTCTTAAATATCCATTTACAACCTATAGCCTTACTACCATGTGGTAAGTCAGTTAAAAACCATGTTTTATTAGTCATAAGTGAATTCATTTCACTATTAATAGCTTCCTTCCAAAACATAGAATCTAATGAGTTCATAGCATCTTTATAAGTTTTAGGATCATCTTCAACCATAAAAGTATAGAAATCAGATCCAAAATCTTTCTTTTTCCTAATTCTTTTCCCTTTACCAAGTTCATTAATATCATTAAGTTCATTTTCATTTTCATTATTAGGAATAATTAGAGAATTAGATGGCGAACTACAAGATGCATCATTAGATCTATCTATTACATGCTTTTCTATTTTATCCTTAAATGGAAAAATGTCTTCAAAGAAAGAAGCATCTTTAGATTCAATTATAGTATTCTTTTCTATGCCATTAATATCAGAACTAATGACTAAGAACCTATAAGTAACACTATTAAGAGAATAACCAAGAAACACAGCATCAAAAGTATTAGGTCCTAATTTTCTTTTCTTGATTAAAGGAATATTAACCTTAGCCAAACAACCCCAAACTTTTACAAAGTTTAGGTTAGATTTTCTTCCTTTCCAAAGTTCATAAGGAGATTCATTAGAACCTTTAAATGGAACCCTATTAAGCAGGAAACATGCAGTAAGCATTGCTTCCCCCCACCAAACCTCAGGTAAACCTGAGTTGGCAAGCAAAGATCTTACCATATCTTGCAGAGTCCTATTTTTCCTTTCAGCCACTCCATTAGACTGAGGTGAATAGGGAGGTGTAACTTCATGTAGAATTCCATTAACTCTACAGAATTTATTCAAGTCATTAGAGGTGTATTCTCCTCCTCTGTCTGACCTGAGAATCTTTATTCTCTTGTCAAGTTGATTTTCTACTAAAGATTTATAAGTCTTAAACATCTCAAATGCTTCATCTTTAGATTTCATTAAATAAACTTGACAATACTTAGAATAATCATCTATGAAGGTAATGAAATACCTTCTACCCCCTTTAGTCAAAGTTCCATTTAGATCACATACATCTGAATGTATTAATTCTAATAAAGTTGAATTTCTATTTATTATTTTAAATGGTTTTCTAGGTTGTTTAGATTGAACACAAATTTGGCACCTTTCCTTTTCATTTAATGAAACATTAGGTAATAAACCAGAGCTAATCATTCTTTTAATAGTATTATTATTCACATGTCCTAATCTAGCATGCCAAAGAGATGAAGAACATATTGAAAGCACAATTTTATTATTGTTATCAGAAGGAAAATCCAAAGATACATTATTTATTACATACAAGCCATCACACTCATAGCCTTTGCCTACAAATGTTCCATTCTTTGTTATAATCACTTTCTTAGATTGAAATAACAAAGAATAACCACTTCTATTTAGAAGAGATCCACTGATCAGATTCCTCCTTCCATCGGGCACATGGTACACATTAAATAGTGTAAGCACATTCCCAGACGTAAGCCTTAGAAGTACTTTTCCAGTTCCAAGCACTCGTGCCGAGGTGGAGTTCCCCATAGTTACTGTTAGGCCGCTCCGGACCTGATAAGTAGTAAAAAGGGTATGATCAGTACACATATGAACATTCGCACCTGTATCCACTAACCAATCGGTAGAGCAAATTGCCAAATTTAATTCTGGACTTAAAGTTACATACCGATCATCAGTACTAGTAGGACCAGTACTGGATAGCACCATGTTGGTTTGTGGATTTGCAGGTTGAGAAGGCGCATGTTCATAGTTCTGATACTTCTTCTTCTTCATCCGGCATACTCGAGCCATATGACCGAGTTTTCCACAATTGTAGCAAATCGGCTTTCGATCATTCTTATTGATATGATGTTTTGGCTTCATAGGTTTTCTTTTGTTTCTAGGTCCACCCTTTTCAAATTTGGAGTTCTTGAACTTATAGGTCTTATTCTGGCCTTCTACAAAGTTCACTTTGGTTAGAAGCTCAGGATTCATGAGTTGCTCATTATCTTTCTCAAGGTGTTGTTCTTGGATCCTAATGGCAGACAATAGAGTTTTCATTGTCATATCCTCGGTTTTATGTTTCAGGGATAACCCAAAGTCTTTCCAAGAAGGTGGGAGCTTGTCAATGGTACAAGCAACTTGAAGGCTCTCAGTTATTCCCATTCCCCTTAAGCCTAATTCATGATAAATCACTGTTAACTCATGGGCTTGGTCAACTACGGGCTTGGTGTCAACCATCTTATAAGACAGGAATTGACTAGCAGCATACTTGTCCATTCCGGCATCTTGGATACCATATTTCTTATTAAGATCATCCCAAATCTCCTTGGAGGTTTTAAAAGTGCAGTAGACATCAAAAAGGGGATCGGTAAGATAGGACAGAATCCTTCCCCTACACAGGTAGTCTTTCTTCTTAAATTCCTCCAAATTACAAGTTCTAGCTGGTTCATTCTCTTCCTCATTTGGAGGAGAGTCAAAGATTATGGAAAATAACCCAAGTGTGGTTAAGAAGATTTCCATCTTCTGTCTCCAACGCTTAAAGTTATTTCCATTAAATTTTTCAGGAGGAACCGGGTCACTTGCATTGGCCATTGGGGTAACTCTAAGTACTAGCCTATTATATGTAGGAGATATCTACTTCAAGAATGTTGAGAATATACTGTCCCAGAAAATTTTAAATCTATAATACTCTACTTCAATAAATAATAGGCAGAAATAGGCTTAGAGAAAATAAATAGAGAAAGTGGAAAAATGGAACCCGAGATGCTGAGGCGTGGTATGTTGGTCACTTTCCTTGAAGTAGATTTCGCCGCCTTACAGTGCACTAGGCTTGGATGGCGTTCTACTCCTGACATACAACAGCCTCTCGCACTGTTCCTTCTGCCTCAATGATTTGCACGGGTCAAAGAAGCTTTCGAACCCAGAATCAGTATGCAGCAAGCCCGTTGATTGAAAGAAAAATAGCAAACAGGGAGAATAGTAGTTTTCTGCTTTCAAATTATATATGTCACCTGTCTAATCCGAAGAGGTCTATTTATAGACTTCTTCGGGACAGACGCGACCCAAAACCGATCCAACGGTCAAAACCGGTAAGAAAGTTTGAAAAAACACTGGGAGTATGGCCAGCGGATGCGAGGTCGGTTGCGAAGAGGTGCTATCGAGGAAGCGACGTGGCTCCTCGTGCTAAGGGTGCGAAGCACGACTCATGCGCCTCTTGGCTCATCGCACCTGTTGTCCGACCTCGGCTCCTCTGGGCTCATTGCACATGTGGTCCGACCTCAGCCTCGGCACCTCGGACGAGCATAGGCACAAGGAACCTCGGACGAGCAGGGCCTCAGTCTCTTGGACGACCTCAGCTCTGGGTCGCACAGGTGCAAGGAACCTCGGACGAGCAGGGCCGACGAGCAGAGGCACGAGCGCAAGGAAACTCGGACGAGCAGGGCACATGCGCAAAGAACCTCTGGTCGCACAGGCACAAGGAACCTTGGACGAGCAGGGCCTGTGAGGCGCAAGTAACCTCGGACGAGCAGGGCCGAGCGAGCACAGGCTCGAGCGCAAAGACCGTCGGGTCGGACGAGCACAGGCACAGAACCGAGCCTTCACGTAAATAAATCCTCCATATGAGAGATTTAAAAAAGGAGGGAACAGAGATTCGAACCACCTACCTCAAGCACCTCAAGCGGGCACACCAACCGTCCACACCACACTCCCTTCTTAACATATATACATAATATATATGTTTTAAGTATGAAAACTTTTAATTATTATTTAATAAAAATCTAACACAAATTTCCTATATAACAAGATTTTTTTAATAAATAAATAGTCTGTATGCTTTGGAAGACATACCATACAGCATTATGTTTGGCATGCATGCCATGTAGTTCTCTGTAACCAGATTAGGTCAGACTTCTCTGCCCTCTGGCAAGTTTTTCTTGGAATATTGGGCATACCTTCTGGCAAGTTATTCTTGGATAAAAGCAGTTCTTTGACAATCTGTATGATGTCTGAGGCATGTGGACTGTTTCGCACAATGTGTTTCAGAATCTAAGGCCTAAAAATATAGGTTCTTATTTTCACAGGTTATTTTGTTATTGACACATAAACACATTTTACAGTAGGTATCACATTACATTATATTATAGGTATGATCAATTTATGTTAAACTGACATCATTTTCCAATTTTAAACCATATCATCCCTATTTAGCTTTTTCTGCTAGTTGCCACTCTGAACAGATAGAAATGATGTTATGTAAACAACAGCTGGGACTGTGAGATCTATATTTGATCCTTTTGTCGAGCTTATAAAGACATGGAATCTTCCTGATTGGCTCGTGCACTGGGGTCATCCAGGAAACATGGTAAGTCCTGTGAGCATATTATTAATGTTACTAACTTCAATAATTCTTATTTCTTAAATTCTTTGATTTCCATAAGTAAACAAATATTCTATTTTCCTACACACTCCTTATAAAAATAGAGTAATTCTTTTCTCGACCTCAATTACTGGAATATCTTTCTAGTAATAAAAAAAATTGTATTTGTGTCGTATAAACAATGGCCAACCAGCCATAGCTCAGCTAGTTGGTATTTCTCTCCACTTTGGAGAGATTCAGGTTTTGAATCTTAGTGGTGACAACCGCTTGATATTTCTCAAATAGTTGTATAAACAATGATAAGATGGTTTGGTTCACCAGGATTCCACTATTTTATAGCAGAAATGCAAGTGAAGGTGGCTAGGAATTTGAACCATCTATAGATGGCTAGTATCACAAGTCATTGGTGTATCTCATTATGCACTTTCTAGCCTTCCATAGGTAGATAAAATGTCAAAATTCGAAACATTCTGTAGTTATATGAAAGTTATGCCATGACTCAATTTTTTTCATGATTTAGTATCATATATGTTTTGTTTATTAATATGCCAAAGATACAATAAGATAAATGCCATGTTAAAAGATTATAATTGAACCAGTTTGCTAAATTCGGTTTTTATAAGTACTCTTTATCCTTGAGTTATTTAATGTAATTGAATTAACAAAAGAATTATTTTTGATCATTTATGCTCAAATGTTTCTAAGATATGCTTAAACAAATGATTGGCACATTATTTAAAATTAAAACATGGCCAAGATTGCTTTCTAAAACGTTAATTTTGCATATTTTTGTAAAATAAAATAAAATAAATATTTTAAAACAAATACTAATATTAGCTAACGTAACCGGTAAACCATCCATGCATGATACATTATGAATGTTTGAAGTGTAACAGAAGGATTCCAACAATTTTATTTTGCATGAATGATTACTTGGAGTTTGGACCAACTTATAAATTTTTCATAAATATAAATTTCATGGACATCTAATCCTTAACTAATTTACAATGTTTTCATGATAATAGAGAATCAAGAATTTCAAAAGATAAAGCAAAGTACTCAAACCACCTTTCATTCTGCTATGTATTTGTAGAAATGCATCAAATTCTATGAATATTAACTTGGAGGGACCTCTTTAAAAAGGAGAGATTTCTGGAGTGTTGGTAACCCTGACTATCGGTATATTTTAATTGATCAATTTTGTCAAATAACTTGTTTTTCTCTTGTTTTTCAGGCTGTGGTACTCTTTGCAATGGGTGGCTATGGAACATATTTGGGATTCCGAATAAGATTGTCAAAGGATGCAGTGAGTCATTTGTCTATGAATTAGGTTATCATGTTGATAAAAATTTTCTGTAAAACAACAATTTTTTTAGCAAATGAATTAATACAAAATGCATTATTAATTTAGCTTTTGTGGATAATTATTTGTAATGACCAAGGTACGTCGTACCGGCCCAAACCGGGCGGTACAGGATGTACCATACTGTACTGATTCGGTACCGATATCCGGTACATGCAGTGTACCGACACTCAGTACATCAAAAATATTTCATACCGTACCATACCGATGTTGTGCTAGTATGGCACCAGTACGGGATCCGGTAGCAAGACGGCGAACCTTGGTAATGACTTAATGCTTTTAAGAATGATCACTTATTCTATTCCGTTTATGTTCCAATAGTTTTCTTATCATTCTTCTGTTAACCAAATCATCCAGGGTTACTTGACCTTCAGCCAGAATTGCATGTTAGATGATTTCTTGTCCGATAGAATAAATAGGTATATCTCAGGTGTCCGTAGATAGGTCATAGGTGGTCTTCTTAGTAAACTAACAAACTGAAATAGTTGGTCGTACACCACAGAATCATTTAAACATCTCAAGCTTGAAATTGACTCAAAAATTAGGACTATCATGTCAGGCTGGTTGTTCCAGTCTACACATTGATTCTCAGAGTGATCTTATCATGTAAGACTCATAATGAAAGAATAAATGGTCAACTGACTGCACACAAATTCTAAAATAAAATGATAATTTCTTCTGAGCAACATTGCAAATTTTATATTTCAGTACATCATCTTCTAAAGTTTTTCTTTCTTTAGATAATACAGAGTTATTTGTCATGCTTAATTTTATTGTTGAAGGATGAGAAGGCCAAGGCCAAAGATCTGCATCCTAAGCTCCTTGGTGGCATGTTCTTCTTCTTTGCTCTTGGTGCCACTGGTGGAATAACTGCTTTGCTCACTTCTAACAAACCCATTTTTGAGAGGTACCCAGAAATGCTTTATCCATGTGACCATTTTAAGTATTATTAATCATCTCTCCGAGAAAAATGCATGCGTTTCTTCTTGTCTTCCTTTTTCCTTTCATTATTTATGAAAAGCAGGGGTAGTACTTGTATCGAAAACTATGCTCTTATATTCTGAGTGCATTACCCTTAAAACCTGAAGCTATTACTCCGCTCATAATCTCAGTTGTACTAATCTGATGATTTTTACACTTGCAGTCCTCATGCTGTCAGCGGTTTCATCGGTCTTTCCCTGTTGACAGTTCAATCCATTTTACCGGTCCTGTTTGAGGTAGAAATTTTGACAACTAAATGGAAAGCCTTATGTGTTATTTCCACTTTTGATGTTAAAGTTGAAATGCCATAGCTTGAACAATATCTGTTCTCTCTATGATATTCAAGAGTTCCAGTTTTGTAGAAAAGAAAAGAAAAATGATTGTAGGGACAGACCAAAAACAGAAAACTACTAGAAAGCATAATGTTAAAGAAATGCATATGTGAATGGAGCGTCTCCCAATTTTCTTCTTTAGATGTTTTAATTTTCTTCCCAGGATCTTTCATGTGCACGGAGCATCCAAACGCTAGTCTTTCTCAATGAAAAGGTTAAAGCCATGAGAAGCGTGATTAGTTACATATCAATTCAATTATTAGCTGTTGGTTGCACTATATCTTTTGTTTAAAATGGTGAGGCGATTAAATCACCTCCCAGTTGGTCACCCTATGTCATTGACTGCTTATGGTACAAAATGTTCTTAGAATCTTATTTCATGCTGAATGCTATATGATCAATAATTTTCCATTGTACAATGTCTAATAGTTTAGGCAATCAATTCTTCAGACAATGCCACCAATAATATATTCTTTTTGCTATTTTGGTCTGGTCTTTGTTGGACATACACAAATACTCCCTTTGTAATTCAGGATCATATGGTGATACCTTTATGTATGAACTTTTACAAATGAAATATTGTTAATCTATATAAAAGGATTTTGATTTCAACTCTTTCTTGTAATATTCAGGAAAATCCAGGAATGAGGACTGTACATGGCCTCCTTGGTAGCAGTATAATGACCCTATTCCTTATCCATTCAGCACTTGGACTTCAGCTCGGTCTCAGTTTTTAACCATCATGATGTTATGTGGTAGCCAATCTCATGTCAATGATTCCCCAAATAATCCCGAAGCAATTTTCTGTTCCCTACAAGGAGATGGATCATTGCATCAGTTTTGGTATAAACAATTCTTCAGTATCAGCATGCACGCTATTTTATGTAACTTGCTCTTTCAATGGTGCCGTATAAAACTAAGGCTATAAAATAAATGCTTATGTGATTGCTGAAATTAATCCTATGGTAGGTAAGGTTAACTTAAATATTACCTTCATGATGAGAAACTTCAATAAAATTATTTTTATTTTGCAAAAACAGTGATCAAATTTATCAATGCAATTCTATTATTTATCTATATCCACTAGCAACAACCACTCTAGAATTCGAGAAGCCTGCACTACCCCTCCTGTCACCGTCTAGTACGTATCCGTCGAAATTGATCTTGTGGAAGCTTGGGAGTAAGGGCTCCCAAGTGAAGAACATCGTCCGTAGCGCTACAAGAGTAGATGTAGAACCTCAAATACTCTAGTTGCTCCGAGATATTAGGGATATAGTTGGTGGAGACGTCGCTTTTCGGGCCAAGCTTGTTTATAGAGAGCCAATGGAGCTGAGGTTGGGTAGCTTTGTATGTGGCAGGCCTTATAGGTTGGTGCGGGGGAGTTACCTAGAGCACTTTATAACTTGTTATGTTTTAATTTTTTTTGGATGTATTCACACTAGAAATATATGTTATATGTTTTCTTTTGCTATGTATAATTATTATGTGGACCACCATTGTGTCAAGGGACGATCAGCCCAATCTGAGTTACAATAAACAAGTAACTTTAATGAACGGCCACCAGATGACATGATGCCTCGACTCGGTGATCCTTTCAAATACTGCAATAAACAAAGAGTGGCTTCCACATGTTGTTTGCGAGGCTGATGCAAAACTTAACCTCTTAATAGTGTAAACAATATCCAGCCAAGTGATGGTGTCGAGCTCCAAATGGTGAAGACCACCAGTCTCCCTAATCAATCTAAATCTCTTCTTCATTTGCAGGTCCTGAAAATCACAATAATTAGGAAGAAAATGTGACCAAGCAATTAAGAGAATCGGAGATTTAACTAATTGGAAGGAGATTAAAAATGAAACAAAGGTGCATGTAAGCCATCATGTAGCAGTAGTTCATTACCAATATGAGAAACATGAGTAGTTTGACCATTGGGGTGTTTGATTGGGGACGGAAGAAACAATTTTGTAGGAGTTCAGCAAATTTGGACGAGAGTCGGTATCAACAAAATCAATAATCCAAGATTGATTATTTAAGAAAGAAGAAAGACAGAGATATTTACTTGCAAGATTTGCCAAAGAATGTCAGTTACCAGCCTAGATTAATTTTAGAAAATAATTGCATTGTTCTAGAGTAGTTGCAAGGGCGGCCGCCTAGGAGTCATTAGATATTGTAGCAACAAGTGGTCTTGAATCATGAGTTGGTGCACCAGTGCTTGTTGGATTATATAGGTTTCTATCAATCAAGATAATTGCAACAACTCAAAATCCTACAAATGCTTAATGAATTATATAGGTTTCTATTAATCAAGATAATTGTAACAACTCAGAATCTTACAAATATCACAATCGGCTTGTGGCCAACCCAAATGAGTCTGTGCTGCAGTATTTTTTTATTCTACGAACCAAAACTTTATCCTAAAAATTAGTTAGAAGATATTATTTGAATTTCTTAATCTTGCATAATTACGTAAAATCTATTCAGCGAATAATCAATGTAAGACTAAACACACACCGCATGAATCCTCATAATAATAGAATCTAATACATAGGTGTTAAATTAGTAGATGCTGAAGCAACCAATATGTAAGGTAAGATAATAATCTAGTAACAAGTGAAGGATGAGCGGGGATGCTAATGCTGGTTTATAATCAAAACTTGTGTTTGGATGTGTGATATATGTGACCAGCCCATGAGTAAGCAGTGACAATTTGAAAAATGACACTCCTAAACATTAATCCCATCCCATTTTGGGATCAAGATGGTCGACCTGCATTGCTCAAATCTAATTTGGTCCCAAACGAGACACGTGGATTTGTAGGTTGGGTAGAGTTGACAGGTAAATCCATGAATTTTTCCTTTGGATCCCAACATAAATTTTATTTGTTAAAATATAGATTCGATTTTGTGAACAGATAAAATCGTAAAACCCCAACGGCACTGGCAAAGTAGTAACCTTCCCGTCTTTGCTGTTTCTGGGAACCGGATTCCGGCGGCTGCGTGAATCCTATCCGGCGACGGCAACGGAATAATGCCGGGGAAGCGGCCCGAGCTCAGCCACTTCACTGGCCGACTCCTTTCTTCCGCCCCAACCACCGCTGATTCTTGGGATCCTCCCCGACGAAAGCCCTCCTCATAACAGTAGCGATCAAGAAGAAAGAAGAAGAAAAGAACGACAGACGGTAGCAGAGAAAAAAATGTGCGACCAAACTCCTCCAGATCCTCTCCCTCCTCTCCCCACCTCCCTCTCCCAAATCCCTTCTTTCTTCCCTCAACCAAACCCTAACCCTACTCCGGACCCTAACCCTGATTCTAACTTCCACATCCAAATCTCCTTCCAAGGCAAGCGCAAGCGCACCGGCGTCCGCCGCAAGGCCTCCCAGCTTCCCTCCCTTCACCCCACTCCCCCTCCCCCTTCTCTTCCCCCTCCGCTGCTTCCCGGCGACCCCAATCCCATCAAGAACCTGCCTGAAAACCCCAACCCCGCCGCCGATATCTCCGAGGAGATCATCGTCATCAACAAGGAGGCCACCACCGAGGCCCTGACCGCCCTCACCGCCGGCTTCCCCGCCGACTCCCTCACCGAGGAGGAGATCGAGGCCGGCGTCGTTTCCTCCATCGGCGGCATCGAGCAGGTTAACTACATCCTCATCCGCAACCACATCCTCTCCAAATGGCGCGAGAACGTCTCCAATTGGCTCACCAAGGAGATCTGTTCCTTTTCGATCCCGCCCCACTGCGAGACCCTCTTGAATTCGGCATACAATTTCCTTGTTTCGCATGGGTACGTGAACTTCGGGATCGCTCCAGCGATCAAAGAGAAGATTCCGGCAGAGCCGACCAGGCCAAATGTGATTATCATCGGAGCTGGGCTGGCGGGGTTGGCTGCCGCGAGGCAACTGATGATATTTGGATTTAAAGTTGTCGTCTTGGAGGGGAGGAAGAGGTGTGGGGGGAGAGTGTATACAAAGAGATTGGAGGGGTCTAACAAGTTTGCTGCTGCTGAGTTGGGTGGGAGTGTTTTAACAGGGACCCTCGGAAACCCGCTCGGGATCATTGCCAAACAGCTTGGTTCAACACTCCATAAGATCAGAGATAAGTGTCCCTTGTATAGGCCCGATGGCGAGCCAGTGAAACAGGAGATAGATATCAAGGTGGAGAATGCCTTCAACCGGCTGTTGGACAAGGCGAGCCGGCTGAGGCAGTGTATGGGAGAGGTTGCTATGGATGTGTCACTAGGGGCTGCTCTGGAGACCTTCCGGCAAGTGTACGGAGATGCCGTGACTGAAGAAGAGATGCAATTGTTCAATTGGCACTTGGCGAATCTGGAGTATGCAAATGCCGGGCTTCTCTCCAAGCTCTCGCTAGCATTTTGGGACCAGGACGATCCATATGATATGGGTGGTGACCACTGCTTCTTGCCTGGAGGGAATGGACGGTTGATTCAGGCTCTTGCTGAGAATGTTCCGATCATTTATGAGAAGACAGTGCATACGATCCGTTATGGTGGGGATGGAGTGCAGGTTGTTGCGGGGGGGCAGGTTTATGAGGGGGATATGGCATTGTGCACAGTACCACTAGGAGTTTTGAAGAATGGGTCCATAAAATTTGTACCGGAGCTGCCTCAGAGGAAGCTTGATGGCATAAAGAGGTTGGGATTTGGCTTGTTGAATAAGGTTGCCATGCTATTCCCTTATGTTTTCTGGAGCACAGACCTCGATACATTTGGGCATTTGTCAGATGTTTCAAGTCGTCGAGGGGAGTTCTTTTTATTCTATAGTTATGCTACGGTAGCTGGTGGTCCACTCTTAATTGCATTGGTTGCAGGGGAAGCAGCACACAACTTTGAAAGTATGCCTCCAACAGATGCTGTGACAGTGGTTCTTCAGATTCTAAGGGGTAAATCTCTTTTTCCTTTTCTCCTTAGTTCTCTTTGATATTTTTAATTACGGTTATGACTATTAAGTTGTTCTGACAAGTCTGGTAATTATGAAGGATCTTATCTCCTTAAATTTGGATTAACATGTCACAATGTGCACATCTGTTTTACGGTTTACGTGTTTGTGCCTCCTATTGTGAACTAACTACAAAAGTGGACATAATTGCATTAGCATTCCTTATTAACTTGAAATATATACTTATGAAACCAATTAATTGTTTTTTGGATATGATGTTCAGTTCTTTATGGTCATTTTGAAAAATAATCGAGATTTTCCTTCTATTGAAGCTACTATAGATAAATTGGATATGATGTTCTTGGAAGATGAAAACCCTTGCCATGTGTATTATCAAGGTTTCTTCAAGGATGTTCCTGCTCTTCTATTAATTTAGGGTAAAATATTGACTTATCTTGGTGGAGGAGGTTCTTCAAGGGTGTATTTGGGTGTGCAATTATGTTTCCATGAGATATTTTGGAGATGAAGAAGAGTGCACTGGAATGTTGTGGGGCATTTTCACATTGTTGTTGAGTTGGAGGCTTCAAATAAGTCCATATATTCTATATCAAGAACTATCTTGTCAAAATAATCTTGGGGTTGCATGATAGTGGTCTCTCTAGTTCTCCTTCCTAACTTTGTCTTTTATGTTGGTTGATTGGAGTTGTCCTTTTATATAGAAGCCTGCACAACATATGGGGGAATATGGAAATTGGTGAGTAAGAGACAATCATGATGGCTTAGAGTTGCAGGAATCTTTGCTAGCAATTTCCATTGTGGAGTTGTTGATAGGTAGATAGTCCATATATACTATATCAAGAACTATCTTGTCAAAATAATCTTGGGGTTGCATGATAGTGGTCTCTCTAGTTCTCCTTCCTAACTTTGTCTTTTATGTTGGTTGATTGGAGTTGTCCTTTTATATAGAAGCCTGCACAACATATGGGGGAATATGGAAATTGGTGAGTAAGAGACAATCATGATGGCTTAGAGTTGCAGGAATCTTTGCTAGCAATTTCCATTGTGGAGTTGTTGATAGGTAGATCAGCCTTCATAAACCATTTGACATAGAAATAGCTTTGATGATCTCTCTAAAGTTGGAAGCTTTTTAATATAATATGAAGGGGATGTCCAGCCATGGACAGAACTACTTTTGAAATTGTGGCATTTAGTTTGTCCTCCACAAAGATACTGTTGCAGATTATTGAATTTGTTCACAAAGAATTGGAGCTAGTGTGCTAGTATGATACTTCCTGAAGGTGATAGCTGAGCTGCTAGAGAGTAAAATGAGTCTGTGGCATACAACACATCTGTGGGTATATTGCACTCTGGTCTTGAGTGTATCCAATATGGACATGTGGGTATCACCATGTCGAAATGCCAACGCTTCAACAACCATCATCCCACTCCTTCCTATTTGGATTTGTAGTTTGTACTAGGGACATGCCTTTTCTTGGGAGGAAAGGGGGGCTATTGTTTATGTTGGTAAAATTATTGCCCTGAGAAGTGGAAATACTGCATCATGAATGGTGAAATTTATGACAAGTGACTTCTAACATTAACAAAATGAATTTGTGTTGTTCGTACTCATCAAGATCATTTTATACTCAAGATCCCAAATATTGATTTACGTGCTCTTAGATCTTAATCCCTTAAATGATTCTATGTGATTAAGTTGAATATTGAATGATAAAGTGGTTTAAAAGTTTGAGATGTTTGAAGTTTGAACCAAGCCATTCTATATGTAATCACTCAATAATTATTAGAAGTACATGATAATATATAATAAATCTATTTCAGTCAAGATTAAGTACAATTGCTTGATGAATTGTGTTACTTTTTCTACTGGATTTGGGCCAAAACGTTATCAGTTCAATTGTAATGAGAGATGGCAATTTAAATATGTTAGATATATGAAGACAATGATAAAATTGATGGGGGAAAAAGGAAAAGGAGATTTAGTTGGATGTTCAAGATAAATAATTCGTAAAAAAGAGCTTAAAGGGAAAAAATGAAAAACAAAAAAAAGAAGATAAAGTGTGTCAAGGCACATGATTTGGTGAAACAACAATTGGGTGGAATGAGCTCTCTTCATTGATACTTTGATATGAAAAAAGGAACAGACTGCTTACTATGAGAGTAAGCTAGAGTAGATGCATCTAGAATGTCAGACAAATTTCCATATACTTAGCATTCTTAGATGTAGTTACGTACCAGACTCATGGTTATGGATGTGCTGAAATGTAGCAATACTAAATAAAATGAAAACATGACCGAATCACTGCATTGTGTTGTCTAGTATTTCAGACACTTTTATTAATTAGACTAATGATTAAAAATGTTAAGTACTGGCTAAGTGCTTAGATCAATTTATATATCATCATTTAAACAGATGAGCAAATTAGAAGCATTTTCCCATGGAGATGGAAAATTCGTCGTTCTCTGACCAATTAGCTAACTATCATCCAGAAGCAACGAAAGGAAGGAGAGAGATAGGAACAACCCTTTCCAAGGCAAGGGGTTTGGATGATCAAGAGGATGTTTTAACTAGGGTATACTGTGGGTTGCTCTGCATTTAATTGACTCCTACCTAAACGGATAGTCACTCATAGCTGCAAGAAATTATGTTCTCCTAACAAGTATAACTTTGTCAATTATATTTTGTCAAGTTTAACTCTGTATTGATTGGAAAGTTAAGCTCCAAGGTTGTTGGCAGAGCCACAGAGGCTTGTTTATTTAAATATATGATACTTAGGAAGACCATAAAATGAGCACTTATGAAATGCTGGACCTGCAAACATAACAAAAGAGTGAAAGCTTTTCAGGTACATATTGAAGAGCATTTTAAGAAGGTTGTTTTAATCCTAGGATAGTCGGGACTTGACATCTTCAGTGGCATAAAATTTAAATGTTGCTTATTTTGTAATCCTAGTTATAATGTGGGAATAGATGCTTTTACATAGCTTACAAGTGTTTCTACACTATGTTGAAGTTAAGGAGCTCAAGTTATCTTGTTCTGAGAAGTCTTGCCATTTTCTTCGATGTAATTTTATGCTTGATATGTTGCCAAAAAACAGGCTTTTTCTGAGGTGGCAGACTGGATGATAGTCATTTTTATATGGCAGTTTCAAAGGCAAAATGTTGCAAGATGATGTCATTGTTTGGGCTTGAAAGTCAATAATGGTTCCTTTTGACTATGTAGGTCTTCTTTTAGATTCTTCTGTCACAATATGGATGATACGAGCCTATCCTGATGATCATTGTTTGAAGCTAAAGCTATCTCTTGGGGTTGAGCTATCTCTTCTTAAATATAGGACATCTATCGAATTGCAAGAAGTATGTATACTGAATTGGGGATGTTTGTAAATCCTATTTGAAATTAAACTTAGCCCTTCTGGGATTGCTTTAGAAGGCTAAACAAGAATGACAAGTCTCTTTATTGAAATGTGGCAAGGTATATTATCACTGGATGATAGAACTTAGTATATAGATTCTGATGCCTTTTTAGCTTTTTGGAATTCCTCAGCTGTGGGAATTCTATAGGTAGGTTCTGATATAAGGTGAGATTTTTGTTAGCTGAAGCAAGAGCATGCAGAAGTTGGGTGCAAGAAAGTGAATCTTTCAAACAAATTTTGAAGAAAAGCACATAGGAAGTGGGTGTGGCCTCCTACTAGATGCTTTCTGCTACGAAGGATGGGATAAGTTGGTGGCATATATTTCAGATAGATAGATGGTGATTTGAATTCTTCCATGCTTAAAGTTCGCCTTTAATTTCATTCTGATAGAAGGTTAAACTGTTATATGGAATCCTAGCTCTCGTATATTTGGTATTCAATCCTTTGTCAGTTCTTTGTGGACAGAAAATTTGTGAATTTGTTTGAATTCTTTGACTATCTGAAGGAGGTTGAATTTCAAGAGAGCACTGTAGTCTGACAATATGTACTCTTAGTCAAATACTATGATGCTGTTTTGGCAGATGAGCTTTTACATGATTTCAGTTCTCACTTCTCACTATCCTTAGACTTCTTACTGTATCCAGGTTTATTTAATGCCTTGTTGCTTGTAGGTCGCCAGTGCTTGCACCTTTGGGGTTTACTTGTGGCTGATGTTTGGGGTTTCTTTAGTCTTTGATAATAGCTCTTTACCCAGGGTATCCAGGAAGTCCTTCCTTACTTTAGACACTTGGGCTTGTTTCTTTGGTACTTAGTGATCATTCTGCAAGTTGACTTTTTGATATGCTTCACTATTTAGCCTTCCTCCCTACAGAACTAAGGATTCTCTGTTTGCGTTAAGTTAGAAAATAGGCAATAAGTGGATGTGTCTTAAGCAGTATTTGAAGTATATATTGGACCATGAGAGTGAAATCACTAACCATGCTTGATGTATAATATTTTCTCTATAAATGAAAATCTTTCTAGATAATGCTTATTGAGATAAATAATTCCCAGTGTACAAGGTGTCTTTTCCCTTTTCTTTTTCAGTTGGCAATTTTGCTAGTATTTCTCTAATTTGGTAGTTGTAATTTTTTAAAATGGTAACTGCTTTCTAATTATGGACTTTGTGAACAGGTATCTATGAACCACAAGGAATTGAAGTTCCAGACCCTCTCCAAAGTGTTTGCACTAGATGGGGTACTGACTCCTTCAGTTTAGGTTCCTATTCTCATGTTTCTGTGGGAGCATCTGGAGATGACTATGATATTTTAGCAGAAAGTGTTGGAGATGGGCGGCTCTTTTTTGCTGGTGAGGCCACCACGAGGCGTTACCCTGCAACCATGCATGGTGCTTTCATTAGTGGCCTGCGAGAAGCTGCTAATATGGCTCACCATGCTAATGCTCGAGCATTGCAAATAAAAGCGGAAAGGAGCCCATCAAAGAACACTCAGGCATGTGCTGCACTCCTAGCAGATTTGTTTAGGGAACCTGATATAGAATTTGGAAGCTTTTCTGTTATTTTTGGCCGCAAATCATCTGATCCCAAATCTACAGCAATCTTAAGAGTTGCATTAGGTGGTCCAAGAAAGAAGAGTAGTAATGAGGGAACAAAAGCAGACCAACAACATTCAAATAAGTTGCTATTTCAGCAGCTCCAATCACATTATAATCAGCAGCAGCAGCTTCATGTCTACACATTGTTATCCCGGCAACAGGCTATGGAGTTAAGAGAGGTGAGAGGAGGGGATGAGATGAGGCTACATTATCTGTGTGAAAAGCTTGGCATAAAGTTGGTTGGTAGAAGAGGTCTGGGTCCAGCGGCTGATTCTGTTATTGCTTCCATCAAGGCTGAGAGGGGCAACCATAGAACCAATTCAGCTTCATTAGACTGAATGACATACATAAACAAGAGTTTATCACTTACGAACAGAATCATCATCGGACAAGCTAAGCTGATCTCTCTTAGGTTTTGCTGGTAAGTGCAGTAGCTTCCAAAAGAAATTTACATTCTTTATCATATTTTCTGATGCTCCCTCTTGTTCAGGTAGAGTTTGGAGTTGTTTCACAGTCTGTAATTCTAATAGATGAAAATGCTGAATGAAGCTAGTCGCTGTTTCCAGAAATATCTTTGTCAAATTCAATTTTTGTTTTCCTTTTTTCCTTTTTTATTTTTTAAGGAGAGCGGAACCCAGCAGTTATTACATCTGTGTCAGATCTATATATGGAAATTTCTTGACTTGAAAAGAACAAAATGTCTTTATTCATGATTTTTGTCTATTTTTTATGCTTATAGTACATTTAGCTTGTTAAGTGGAATGCATTTTCATGGCCTTAGATTTTGAATCTCACCAATCATAAACTCCGTGCTTTAATAACAAGGATGGATGGCTGTATGCTTCATGGGCTAACATCACCTTTTCTTTTCTCCTTTTCATGCACTCGTGTTTTCCTCACACATTTATTCATTCAATCTTAGTGCATATCATTTCCCACTAATACTCCTTTTCCTCTGTATAGAGTATCCATTATGCCGCCGTCAAATAGAAAACAGATTATCCGTTATGCACTCTTATGACATAACATGAGATGATTTTAATGATGCTGCCTTGTTGATAAATCATATTCATGTTTGAATTACTAACAATCTTCTTATGATTATCTTTCTGCCAAAAAACAAGCCCTTTGCATTTTCAGGTTTGAACCAACTTTTGGATACTTTGTTCGATCAAGCTTCTGTTAGCTCTTCTTCTGCTTTGATTCCTCACGTTATTCACCAAAATACAATTGTCATTTTTGCATAGGATGTTACAGTCAAATTCTTAACTTCTAGCCGGTTGCTTCCAGCACATGAAGCATAGTTTTTCACTTGCAGCCAATGTGAAGATCGTCAATGAGATTGGATTGTTGAAAGCTCTAACAGGCATCTCCACCTATCAGATGCTATTTCTAATTGCTCAGTTGAAACCAAGTCATAGGTCTTTTGGAAGTTGAAGCTGCTTGTTAAGATTTATATTTTGTTCAACAGCATGCTTTGTTCTGCATTGGCACATAAGAGGCATTGAAGCTGGTACTTGTATAAACCTGCAAAGGATGATAACCATAAGTTAATAGAAGCGGTTATTGACTTTCTAAGAATCTAATACCTTTTTGTTTCTGGTAATGTCTTTCTTTTCATATATCAAGGCTTGTCTCAATGAAAGTTCATTTATCAACCTAGTCAGAAGTCTCATGATGTTAAGTTGGGGAGTTCGACATCTGTACTGATTCGAGATGATAACAGATTTTTATCTTACACAATCTATAACTAGTTTACAGGGTTAGTTGGCCACAATTGATTACATATATACATTGCTACCAGGCATTGCCAAAAAGCAAATTAGGGTATTCTATTTAGGATTCGTGAAATTTGTTAAATAAAAAAGTTTCTTATATATGCTTTTTTCTCTATGAAATGTTCGATTTTTCTCTTTGAAGTCTTCAAACCTTGTTTATCATGTTGCAGCTCGTGACAATGTTAGGAGGGCATCCAAACGTACCAGCAATGGGGGATTTAAGTATCCATGTAAGCTTGGCTTCTTTTGTGGCAGGCAACTTTTTCGAATTCTTATAGCTCGTACAAATTGTATGCGTGGAAAGCAGATATTAATATGGAAATAAATACAATTGGATATGGAATGCTCTGCAGATCAAGGGAAAGGAGGGAGCTTCAGAAATAAACTCAATCCAATATAAAATTCTATGCAGATCAGAGAAGAGATAAATACAAACGTATTTCTTCTCTCTCTCTCTCTCTCTCTCTCTCTCTCTCTCTGAGTGTAGAAGACAGACGTATTTCAGAGGGTGGGTCAACAAAATTCCGAAATCCAGAGATCTGATGCCACGGCACTATACGGAATGCATATCAGCTTGTTCTTTGAAATCTAGACATTTGATGGACCTGGATGGCTGGATACCATGTGTACTACACCCGATTGCTGGTCATGATCAACAAACCAATTAGATTATAGCCTGCATTTCTGAAATGTCTGCAACTGTAGCCTCACTTTTTTGTCAATGGTTTTCTTCTGATATATACGCCTCCCAGGTCAAGTTATAAGCCCAAAGGAGTTGAGTTGTTGAACATGTCTTTCAGATCCAGATTCCCCTCACTGGTTTCTTTTTTTGTGTCATCTGTCCCAGTTGATTATCCAGGTTCGTGCATATGCTTTCTGCGCTACTGCAGACATTAGCAATTTCTCATCCTCTTTCATGTCTCAGAAGTCGGAACTATTTCTGATCAATTAGCATCATATGGAAAAGTTTCATTTGATCTGTATGCAACTTGATAATAACTTAAGCTGGCCTCCCCATCTAGTGACCTGAATTTGCTATTTCCCACCTGCTATATGAACCAAGCCTCATAACTACCCATCTACTGCATGCTTGATCGTATCAAACAGCATTGCATGAAAAATTACCCACCTCAATTAGGAGACGAGCACTAACTTGCAAGCCATTCTGGCACTTAATAAAATTATGAATCAACTTCATGACATGATGCGTGCTATGTGAATACCTGGTGTAGCCCCCTAAACCCTTTTGCCGGGGGTGACTTGGACGATTTCCTTGAACAAGGAGAGACAAGAATAACTTTCTGGAGGACAAAGCCAACAATAAAATTTGTCAATATTTCAGACTTTCGGCAGTATATCTAAACAGGTTCAGCCTATAAATGCTATAACAATCCAAATAAAGAATTCATCTGTAATCATTCATAGATTGTATAACTAAGCTGCAACTCACAGGATTTGATGCACTTGTCCGCACCCATAAGTCTTACTTAAAACATCGAGCATTTCAGCAATATAAGCATTTAAGAAGAAAAACATATATTGAGGTACAAAATTAGATGGTCCACAAAGGATGGTACTCAAACTTTATACATTATGGCATTCATTCTTAAGAGTGCAACCAGAGCCGATCATGCAGCCTCTCTTCTCCTGCGCCAAGCATCTCGTCGACCCGTTCTCCATCACGATAAAAATGGAAAGTTGGGGTGTACCGTATACTCTGTGTTGTTTCAGGGCATTCATCGATATCAGCATAGATGAAAGAAAGCTTTTTGAATTCATTGCTTAACTGGCAGAATGCAGGAAGGATCTGGCTGCATACACGGCACCTGAAAACATGTCAAGATAAATATAAATCGTAGTTTAGCATGTGTATTTTCTTATCTCATTATACCAAAAGAAACAATGACACAGAACTAAGGTTTGCAGAAGTCTCAGTCATATTAAATTGTCAGTGTCATGCATGACAAATCGAAGTGCCTTCCTCCTTTCCCTACTGTGTCAGTCTTGAAACATTTCTTTTTCCCGATATCAATGCCTCTTGTTCCCAAATATGTGAGCATTCTGTCAACCATCACCAAATCGATTCTCCCTACATGAAGACAAACTTCTGCAGCTCTTTTTTTTTTCACATCAAGTTCAGTATTCTTTCAGAAGTTGACCACAAGTTCATTTTTTGAGACTTTTATTCGGTGTCCTGAATATCCCACTTCACAAAACACTTGACTTCTAAGACAGGCTGTATTTACCTCCAAAGAACACAACCGAAATCCATATGCATGCCTTAATGCATAAATTTGAGAGTTCCTTTGTGTATGGAATAGTATGTAGGTTTCTTTTTCAAGATGCAGAACTTTGTGATTGATGCAAAAGAAATACAGGCCATAACTTGAAATTGACATCAAGTACAGATAGCATACTCTTCGAGTCGAGAAAGCATTATATACAAAATCCAAATTCATGGCATACAACAATCCAACAATAAATGGCAATATGCATCACACACTTATGACCAAACTACAGATGCAAAATCTGAATAGCTTAATAAATATTTTGAACTAAAATAAATAACCTTCCCATTTAAATATACTATGCAACATATTTCCACTTTCAAGATTGCAAATTGTCTTAATGATGTCAGTCATATTAATGGTTTCTCAAGGCTCAGTTTTGCTGAAATGCTTATAAAATGGCAGAGTGAGATCTATTTCCTTTCAAAATAAGCCACTTCTAAGAAACACATTGGAATGCTTGCTTGACACCTCTTTCCAAAAGTTATATGCTCAGATTATTACAGGAACCCAGTAGTAGAATATGCTCACCCCAAATTTGCTGCAGTTAGGGGCTTAAGCAAAAGGATTTGGATCAGGGTCAGAGGATTTATGTTGGGAGAAGGATGAAAGAACAGGTGCAAAAGATTATTATGATGCTTAAGCATTACATAATATATATCATGGCATTATGTTTAGAAGAAAACATCTAAATACTCTTGAATTGGGGCTTGGGCGCATGTGCCAATGTCATGTGCATGCAAGTGTTTGTACATGTGAATGAACGCCTGTGTGTACATGTCTATGTTTTTTAAAACTAAACTATGACAATTTAAGCACATTGGCGACAATGCAGCAGACATGCTCCACTGTCTTCTTTAGATATATGATAGTGCTGCTGCTATTGCATGAGTGCAAAATCTATATATCACCACTTCAATTGGTATAATGGACCATCAACACCGACATAGACAGAGAACGTGGAATCAAGATAACAAGGGGCATGATGGTTATAATTATGGATTTAAAGTGCCAGTTGGCAAAGCATAGCATGGTGCAGTACATATGCCTTGCTGGCATGCGACATTGGCATGCGACATTGGCATGCTACTGGCTGTGCATGCTGGTACTTTGCATGCTGCCAATAACAGTGTTTGCCGAGCACTGATATAGTGAAACACAACACGGAATTACTACAGGAGTACTGGGCTGGCATGCCACTGACATGTGTTCATCCTTCAGTGATTAAGGAGACAATACAAGTTTTGGAACTCATGAAATGAGACCTTGAAAGCAAGGAACTGCAGCACATAAGTCTCAACCAATAACAGTTGATGGCTAAAACAATATGTCAAACAACAGAGAAAGTTCATAATAGGAATGACTGACAAAATAAATGTTCCATCAAGCTGAATAAAAGAGTAGGAACAAGTAATCGTGGCTAGGTTATGGAGGGATAAGTGAGTCTGTTAGACCTCAGGATCTAGTATCATGATGTATAAACATGAAAAGAGAATTTGAATTTGGAACATCAAAACACAAGGTACTTGCTAGTTAAAACAAAAACAACAACAAAAAAAAATCAAGAAACCCCACAATGGATTTAAACTTCCATTAACGGCTGGCTCAGCATATCCATCCACTTGAAGTCAGAAAGGCAAAACATACACATGCTTGAAGGTATAGACTATTGTGTGCAATTTCCTTCCCTTGAATTAAATGCGAACTCAGAAAATATTAAAAATCATAAAGCAAGAGATAAAGCAAGTCCTGCACTAAAGATGGCAGAAGAACAAGACCAAAAACCTAAAGCAAATTAAACTTTTCTTCAACCAAAAAATAACAGCATATGGATTTCAGAGAAAATCTTCCCTTCACCATTTGCCTTATCCTTGAAGTTGTTTGAGTTCCAGTCATTTCAAATCACATGCCACATAACATATAGAGTAAAAAGTTTAATATTTCTTCACCAGTTAACCTTCTTATGACGTACATGATTTAGAGCAACTGAAGAGGGTTAAATACGATGTTCCATTCAGACGCTCTAATTGAAACACATTCCACAATCCAAATGTGGATCATTAGATTGCACAAGGTGCATCTTTCAACCTATAAGCACCAATATTTTCCCCCCTCCATCCCTTACCTTTTCTTTTTAGCTGTTGATAGTTGTTTTTATGAGAATGGGAAGTTATTTCCATGATTATACTAGCACGCAAGCTTGGGCATTGCTGGAAACAAAAGGTCTATAAAACCTTCATCAGGAAATGCTTGGAAACCAATTTATGGAACCCAAACCATGTGACTAGTGATCAAGTAATAATCTTATCTGCTAATATCATGATGATGAAAAAGGTTGTGTCACATAAAGTATTGAATTTTTGAGGGCTCCATGAAATAGTTTTGGTAATGGTTATATCTAATCAGTGATCAAAATGTTATACTTGCAGAGGTTCATACATTTCTATCCTGTTCTACTTTAATTCCTATACTTTTTTTTCACTTTATTCAGGTATATTATGATCTATCTTTTTAAGCAGTTTTTCATGTCTATTCTTACATCTAATATTTTCACTTCCTTTTCTATTTTCTTTTGATTCTCTTTGCAGGATTATTATGGGAATCACTAATCTGCTGAACTGATTGGAAAGAAAGAAAAACTGATGCAAATAAAATTTTCAAGAAGAGCCAAAGTCACTTAATAGTTAAATGATAATGGCCAGATATTGCCGAAATCTGTGCGGCTATCAAATGATCATGACCTTAATAGTCATTAGATGAAGATAACCATATATTCAGAAGATGCCTTTAAGAATAGCTCATACTCTCCTACTTTCTTTTACTTTCTTTTCTATCTTATTTTCTTTAGATGTTTGTTAATAAACTTTATATTCATAGTTGTTTCTCATCATGTATGATAAGCAACAATGTTTCTTTTTGTTTTCCTCCAGCATTCTAGTAAATGGATAATGCATAGAATTTCCATAGTTCTTGGTATTCCTATAGTTTTTTCATACTAGAATTGGCAAACAAGCTAATGTGTTCCTCCCAAACCCCCCAAGATTCTGCACATTGTGCTGGGTGAATGCTAGTTTTACACTATCGCCGAAATAATAACAAGTTTATGTACCCCAATAATATTTTGCTTATGTTACCTTGTTTTTTAACCTCTTTTCCAACACAATAAGAGATGAACTTTTGTCATTGTTAAGTCTAACCTATCACCCAAACTTATTGTGCTTGAAAAAGATCCTTAAAAAATCAATAAAGAAAAGTTCCATACTACTCGAGAAGAAACAAAGCTATTAAGGATGGTCAGGCACAAGTTTAAAGTTGGATGATTTCACAGGTTGACATTACTATGATGTGCCAGTAACTAGCTGGTTCAGTAAGTATCATATACACAGTATGCAAGGGCAATCACTTTAGTTCTTGAATCAAGTATGCATCTCATGAGCACTCATGTGGACTGCCAACATAATGTTAGTATTTCAATTGGGTTCGTTGTCTAATCTTCTCCTCATAGGTGAAGCTTTTCACAGCCACAATATAATTTTGAAAGGATATATTCAAACTACAAATTTCCTAGATACCAGCTCAGTTGAGTTGATACATCCTCCCCAGGTTGGCCATACCATTTTGCTTTACTGTCATTTTTCTAATTTTCCACAAAACAGTCAAGTTTTCAGAACATAGCCAGAATATGGAACATGTAAGCATCCCCACCACCAGGATAGTAGAAGAAGGCAACACATTTTTCCTTTAGCTTATTGAACAATGATCAAAACTTTTTACAAAGTACAATCATGTTTACTTTTCTCTGAAAAAAGAGGCAGCCTTAAATACTCAAACAAGACTTCAGTTTTACAACCAAGAATATCAAACATCTATAAGCAACTGCTTGTTGAAAATTTCATTGCTAACAGCACTGTGATAAGTTATACCTTCCGGTAGTGGACTCCTCAAAGAAATACAAAGATAGAATATGTGTTGACATGATGTCCCAGGCAAGCAATCTACTACCCCATGAGCTACTTCCAATTTGGGAAGCAAATTATGCCCACTTTGTCAGGATGCATCTTATCGACAGCCTATATTACAATGGTAAATAAATAAGGATATACAATTGTGGACCTTTATTTTGACATTTCTTCCCATGAATGTGCTTGCATGAATTCTATTAATGCATACAATAAAATAATGTGACACTTGCATTGTACAAAACTTAAAGGGTTCTCTTTTTTTTCCACTTTTTTCATACTTCAACTTCCTTTTTTTGCATTAAATAGAGAGAAGGCATTATGTAAGTATTTCATAAACCTTAATATTTTCTTGAAACACTCCAAGAAGGTCTAAAAACCTTGTTGTTTCTTGATGCAATGATGATGATGATGATGAGGAGGAGGAGGAGGAGGATGCATTAGTACTTAATCAATCATATAAGATTAACAAGGACCGGCATACTCCCCCAGTCTTCTTATATGATTTATACCACTAGAACTCTAATTCCAGAAGAAAAAAAGGTTCGAGTTGTTAATATTTGAAGATTCACTTAAGCAAACTTAGTTTTGTTAGTGTAAACATCTTTTAGGTTTTTCTCATGTGGTCAAATGATCCGACAACTAAAGCACATGCCAAGTGCCTGATCACGCTAACCAAGTTCTGCAGCAACAATGTTCAGATCTCTCAATGTGTAGGAATTCTTGATACAGAAACAAAGAAAAGGGCAACTGTCGAATAGTTTTCTCAAGTAAAAACATGAGACTGTTAGATCCATACAAGACAGCATCTTGACAGCATTGGGTATCTGAACATTGAGAGAGATTTCGATAATTGCACCAATTATCCAAAACAGCTAAAGCCAGAGGAAAGGCTAAAGCGCCGAACAAGATACACCACAGTAGCGGTCATCCACAAAAAAGAGAGAGAAATTGGGACAGAACTGAAATCAATAGCAAAAATCTGCCTAGAGAGCTGGAATTCCCCAAGCCAAATGGTGCTTCATTAAAAAGTCATATGGTTCTTATACTCTTCAAAATATCTTATATTTTTTTTTTGAGAAATATGCTGGTTATTGACCACTGCTCAGGTCTGATCTGAGACCTCTTCTATGGAGATGGTTGCCAACCGAGCAAAGAGCTGTAAGCCAAAATAATTAATCCTTGAACTAATTCATCTTCATCAGCAAACAAACACCCAAATTCAATAACTATTCATCGATTCTCACATTATATATGACAGCCATTTTGAAGCGAGATGGCATCATATTTGCAAATCAAGATCATTTTATCATTACAACTACACATCCAAATCATATACTGTTTATACCTTTACTCCATATAATCATCTTATAACCATATTTTTGTATTTTTTTCTCGATTCTATACTAGTATACCTCAGAATAAGAATCAATAATTAAGTCCAGGCTCATATTCAAATCAATGGCAGACACGCAAATAATGTACCAAAACAAACATTCCCAATCATCAACTTGGTAAGAGGAAGTTGCTCTTTCTAACGTGACACCAATCAAGAATAAATGCAAAAACATGCCTAAACTAAATCCACATCAGAATTTAACTACAAAAACATAAATATCGTTCAAAGAAAAGGGCCTAGAAGTCAAAACACGAGTGTGAGAGACCGTGGCTTACCAAGAAGCACCATAATTGATGACTGCCTGCAAACAGGTAAATAATTCAATTTAGAACATTTTACCAGCATTTTTAGAGAGAGAGAGAGAGAGAGAGAGAGAGAGGAGTTACAGGAGCCTTAGAGGATCTGATGTTATGGAGGATTTCCGTGAGATGGGTATCGCCGGAAGCGCTGCTGAGGTTGCCGTGGCGATTTGGGGGAAGGCTGAGGCCCGTCCCCTCGAGTCCTCTCTTCTCCTCCTCCTTTCCTTCCTCGCCCATCTCTCTCTCGCTCGCTCCCTTCTAACCCAAGCTGGCCGACTGCTGCTTGAGCTCCGGAAGCGAACTTCCTGGAAAAAGGAACCCGCCCCGAGCCCAAGCAGGTCAGGAGCGGATTCGGTTCCAACTCGACCGATCCGACCCGTTCTTTTTCTTATCGGAGCCTGAACTCTGCCCGTTGCCCAATGCCCAAACGGCCATCAATTCCGCGGCTTCTGGCTCGATTACCTTCGAGTGGCTGCTTAGCCTAAAATCCCATGTCTCCCCACTCCCTCTCTTCTTCTTCTTCTTTAAAGATGCGTTGTTCTACCGCCTTCCTGAAGAGGCGCAATGGACGATTCCCTCAGCAACCAAGAGCGCCCTTAAATTGAATTCTTTCTTTAACTTCTTTTATCCTTCCTAGCGTCCAGAATGATTTTAATTTCTAGTGATTACAGAGTAATTATTATCCGGTAGACTTCCATTCTAAACAGGAGCTAAATATGCACGAAGGGGGCTATCAGGTGCATTTGGTGGCCTGGGAGAGAGTCTGTATACTACCGAGCGAGGGAGGCTTCGGGGTGCAGTTCTTTTTTGACATGCATGAGGCGCTCCTTGCTCATCATGCGGTGAGGTTCATCCTTGAGCCATAGGACTTTTAGAGTCAAGTCATGGCAGCGAGATATGGTCGTGTGGGGACTGCTGGGGTGGTATCGGGCAGCCGGAGATGTTCCTACATGTGGCGAAAAATTAGGAGGTATCTGCCATTTGCTGTGGCGAACACTAGATGGTTGATCGACGATGGACGAAGCATCGATGTGGTGGAGGATCCATGGATGGATGCACTCTCGTTGCGACTCTAGCCAACCATGATCAGTGTTGAGGCGGGCGGACTCCAGGTATGTGACTCCTCAGGCCTGGGGAGGTGGAGTGGGACGGTGTCAGACTTGGCCAGTTGTTTAGTGGGCACTTAGCAGATTGGGTCCGCTCGCTACCAGTCCTGAGATCCGCGGGCTCGGATGTCAGGGTATGGAGCATGTCATGCAGAGCCAGTGTTAGGGTTGGGGATGTTCTCCGGACCATCCAGCAAGAGCACGTGCAGGGCCCGGATTGCGGTTGGATTTGGAGATTTGGACTCCACCCGAGGGGTTGCCTTATTCCTATGGAAGGTGGCCTGGGAGCGCCTGCCGACGAGATCAGTGCTGAGCAGACAAGGGCTGAGCATTCCCCCCTAATGTTCGGCATGCCGGGTGGACGAGACGATGGATCACGTGTTGTTCCAGTGTGTGTGGGCAAGGGGGCCTGGAGATTTGTTGTGGTGTCGCAGGATGTTTGGAGCTGGGGGGATTCTTTCATACATGCTATCTGGTGATGGTCTAGTACCCCTTAGATGCGCCGAGTGGCCATAGGAACGACTTGCATAGCTTACCAGATTTAGCTGGCAAGGAACGCTCGGACTTTTGACGAGCACGGTCTGTCCCTGAGGTTTGTGGTGGAGCGCACCTGAGCACAGACAGCTGAGATCACTCAGGCAGGCTTAGATTACGGGCGTTTGATAGCTCAGGACACCTAGGGTCCCCATATTGCTAATATAGCGCTTCGTAGGGTGTATTTTACCTGAAAGCCCCCATCCCCGCGTTTCTTCAAGGTCAACTTTGTCGTTTTGGAGGGCGGCAGGAGGAAAGGTGCTGGTTTTGTTATCAGATGCCCGAGCTCCAGGGTGGTGGCTACTGGTGGCTGCCAGATCTTTGACACCTCGATTTCTGGAGCAGAGCTGCCGACGGCATGGACCGGACTGTGTCATGCTAGGCGAGTGCTTCGGGCTACCTCGATCATACTGGAGAATGACTTAGCCACTGTAATCAGCTAGGTCCAAAAGGGCCCATGCAGAGGTGGAGGGGTTTACCCCTTGCTTCGAGATATCTGAGCGATGGTGAGTGATAGAGTGTCCTTTCAGGCTAAACATGTGTATCGAGAGGACAATGGAGCGGCGGATTAGGTGGCAGTATATGTGGCGAGCCACTCTGGAGGCATCGTATGGGCCGAAGAGGAGGAGTTGTCTAGAACACTTTGTGATTTATTGTTTGTTGATTTTATTAGATGTATCCATACTCGTAACGTATGAAATATTTATTTAAAAAAATAAAAAAAAAAGTTAACGCAGTAGTTTAGAAAAAGCTCATCATGCGGTAAATTTAGGAAGCATGTACAAGCAGGACCACTGAGTTGAAGACAAGATGATTTGGCAGTGGTTTAGACGAAGTTCACGTATTTATCGGGATTCCATAAAAGAATTCTACCATATGCAGCAACCGTAGAGTGGCAATTGTATCGTCCAAGCAGCCAGCCTCTCAATAACGAGACGTGGCACAGCATATCTAAGGATGAGCATAAAAAAGAAATAGGACTCTCATGCAACTTCTCAAAATTTAGTTTTCCCAGTCCTCCACAGGTCCAATGGTCCGTACGTTATCTTGGAGAACTCACATAAAGACATAATGACGCTCCTTTTCTTCGCGGCTCAATGTTCTATTTTCTTGTAGCTCTCGGCATCGAGAGGAGGATTCTGAATTTTTTTAACAAAAAAAATTCACCATTTAGTTCAGACAAAACAGCTTTTTGAATTCAACGGCCGCTCTACTGGACTTCTTAGAAAAGGTTTAAAAGATTTCAACGATCCCTATTTATTTTTATTAAGGATTTTTATCTAGTTTCTTTGAAAGACTGGCTGCAGTTTTTTTTTTTTTTTTTATAATGTATCGGCTGCTCATATTGCTCTAATATGAGCACTGACATAGAAGCAAAAAGATTACACAAAACAAAAGAAAATGAGAACTATTGAGTTCAGAGAAACTCTTCTGAATGGTGAGTAACAAATGAGACGACCCAGTCAGCAGCTTGGTTCGCCTCTTGAAGAACATGCCTGACCTACATAGCCCGACACTCTATAACATCCATTGCATATCGCCCAAAAGCGGGTGCTTCACATCCTCCCGCCCCTCCTTCCGAAGACGCATGATCAACGAGGATGAGTCCCCCTCCAGAATGATGCAACCAGCCTGTAGAACATATCTCGTATAGAAAAGCCCCTCTCATGCTGCCCCGAGCTCTGCCCCAAAAGTTGAGGCCTTCAAGGAACGACACCCCCCGCCGCAATCAGTTCATCTACTTCTCACAGGCATAGAATTGTGCAAGAGATGGGGCAAATCAAATGTTGAGCATGTCATGCTCTCAACAAGATTACAAGCCGGAGGTCGCGACAACCGCCGCATACTCATAGAAAACTCTTCCTACGAGCACGTAAAACATCTCATTATGATATCATAATCAAGCATCAAAAATAATTTAACTAAAAACGTTTAAATTCTAATTAAATGATAAAATTACAAGTCTTACAAAACTAATAATATTCTAAAATTTTGCATCAACCTTAAAACAAAATCTAATCTAAATAAATATGTCAAAATCTTGTCTCTAATCGCTCTTGCATGATAAATTACCGAGTTGAGCTAATTTTTCGAATCTATAAAAATAGTATTAAATTGTATAATGAGCTAGACAACCCAGTAAGTAATAGATACCTTGACAATTCATGCAATAACATAAAATATAATTACAAATTACAAAGAATCAGTATAAAGGCATAATCAATTTCATTTCAAAAGACAAATTCATTAAAAATCTATTTCTTTCAAATATTCATATACATAATCATAAATTTAATTCGAAATAAATCACATTTAACTCAACAATCTTAGACTATAACCACACTTGTACCCTATGGCTAAGCCAGAAATAAAACCGTACTTATATCTTACAGAGTGGGTCAAAATACCATACTTATATCTTGCGGAGTGGGCCAGAATACCGTACTTATATCCTGCGGAGCGGGTCAGAATACTGCACTTATATCCTGCAGAGTGGTCAAGAATATTATACTTATATCTATAGAGTAGGCAAGAATAGCACATTTATAGTCAGATTGAGAGGTCAAATCTGATACATATCAAAATTTTTTTTATAAAATAATATATATATATATATATTATAATCCAATCAAAATATGCATATACGATGTAAGATCGGTAAACAATATAACAATAGTCCGAAAAATATTACTCCAAATTACATATCTATTTTTCATTTAAAACACTATCTCATAAAATTCATGATTCACATGTAAATTGATTAATACTTTATTCGATGTAAAAATAATATTATATAAATAAAAAAATTAAAAAAGGCAAATTATTACTTACTTTGCAAATGTAATACAACTAATAGATCTAATTAATCCCAAAAATTTTTCTCAGAGCCTAATATTCCAAAATTATACTTTTTATTAAAATTTCATCATAATTATTTTAAAAATTCTAAATTTCAATATCCTTACAGGGCTGACCAAGCAGAAATGCTTGACATTCGGATCGGTCCGATTAAGATGATATCATCGAATTATGCTCAGATTAGGATACAGATGGTTCAACAGAGGTCGGGATTGATCAAATTTAACAGTTTTGGTAAGGACCAGGGTGGAGGCTGACACGCTGTTCGACGATCCTGGATTAGGACTCTTCACCTAGGTCGATCCAAAATTACTGAGAATCGTACTTACGGGGTCCAATCAACTCCAGAGAGGGAAAATCCAAAAAAGAGAGAAACTTATAGGGAGGGAAAGGATGGAGAAGAGAGAGAATCTCAGTTTTGGTTCAATTATAGGTCTAGGTTTGGTTGTTAATGGCATGGGTCAACCTGGATCAATCAACATGTTTGGTCCATCAGTCAAAAGAGAGAAACTTTATTGAGAGACAAATAAGGGAGAATAAGAGAGAGAAAGTGGGGGAAGAGAGAAAGGAGAGACGAAGAGAGAATAGAGTCTCTCTCTAGCACAGAAAGAAGAAAAGAGGAGAAAGGGTGGCTGTGGTTGGTGCATTGGGTTAGGGACCCAGGGCCGACCAACAAGTGTTCGACAATGACTAGCGGTCGGCGGTGCCAAAATTAACAAAACAGGGAAACCAGAGCTTCTTTAACATTTTTGGCCATTGGCCGCTCATCAGCGACCATTGCTTTGCCGAGAAGGGTCAGTGAGAGGTTGGAGGAGTCGATCAAGGGTCCGACATCAAGAGGCGGCGACACCGGTTGCCGGAAAATGGAAAGATGCACCAATTTTCCCAAAAATAGGAAAAAACAAGGCAACCGTTTCTTCACGAAAATCCAGCGATCATTGGCCGAAATCAAAGCTTTCGAAGACCACAAAAGAGGGAGAGAGAGACCAATCAAAAGTTGCCGGGTTCTTATCTGGTTCCGACGATAGTTGGTGACGGCAACAGCGTTGTCACAGTTGATGATTGCGGAGGAAATTGAAGAGAAAGCCGGCGATGGCTTCGATCAGAGATCTAGGTTCTAGTGTGGTGGAAGAGGGATGAGGAGGGAGCTCTAAATAGAGCTCGGATGCTACCGGAGTCTAATTTGGAGTCTGATTCCATCTGACCAACTTGCGGGAGTCCTCTTCTTCCTAGCGGCCCAGATATTGGGTATCACAGAGCATGTCTAAATCTAAATAGTATCTGATAACATTTTTTAAAAAGAATAATAATAGGGACCGCCGAGCATTTGCTTGAATGATGTTATTTTGGCCAAGAAGATGAGATTTGATCCTGAGTGGGGTCAAGCTGTTGCTACACCCCACAATTAGCAAAGTCTTGATTTTGCAAGTTCTAACTCTGTCTGTGAAACTTAAGACTCCGGCCTAAATGAGACGAGATTGGTATGAGCAGCAAATGGATAGAGCTCTCTTCTTCAAAGAATAAAAATTATTAAATTTTATGTTTGGAGAAAAATTGTGAGAGCACAAGTCATCTTCAATGGACACCTAATTCTTCGCAAATAGAGTTCCTTTAACTCGAGCCTTGGATGATAAATTCCTGGATGTTTGAGTCTGAATAATGATGATGCGGGTGAGTCTCTCTTCCTTTCTTTTAAAATATTTAGATTAAAACACTTTTCAGGCAACATGGCTGTTGTGGTTGATGAGAGCACAAAAGTGCGATCTACATACCACTTAAATTAGTATTATTGCTAACAAGATAATGGTAAAATCACTGATTTAATATTATATTTTTGTTGGGTGCAGGTGATCGTAAATCAAGGTTAAGATGTGCATTTAGTATAAATTGGGTTTAGAAAGATGCAAAACCCAAGTCGCGCACGTTCAACTTTGCCATGATCTGGTCAAAACCACCATTCATCAAGCACACTTGCACTTGAGTGACGCATAGCAGCCATCTGGGGGCAACATGCAATGGAACATCCAAGGGCCTACATTCATCAAGCCGCGAAGATCCAACGACGAATCGAAATACATAATCAGCGGATCTGATTCCCTCTCGTTAGGAAAACAAATATCAACCGTGAACCGTGCGAAAACAGGGGAGAAGTTCGCGTGCGATCCAGCCATCCGCAGTCAACCCCCTGATCCCAAATCGGCGACTTCCCAAATTTAGTATTCCTTTCCCATCTTTGCGTTCCAGAATCCAGCTCTTCACGTGCGGATTAACTTCATATTCACCTTCAGCGCCTCAACCTCCTGAATCAGTCTGGATTAGCTATGATTTCGGATCGAGCCAGCCTTTCCCCCCGATCGCGTTCAGTTGTCCATCTTCAGCCACTTCTTCCTTTTCAGCAGCAAATATAGTTTTTTTTTTTCATTCAACGGATCTCTTCCTGGCGTAATCATCTTCACCGCATGGAGGACCCCTGATTTCACACAACATCCAAGCCCCAGCTTCTTTCCCATATCATCCCATGCATCCATTTGAAGGAAATTATTTCAGCCTTCCGGCCTTCATAGGATCTGCGTCCGAACCTCCCGGACTCCGCGTCCGGGTATCCCGCGGCCAGCCAGAACACGCATCCCGGACGACCGCTCCTCCCAGAAAAGTTCCAGCATGCTTAGTTTGTTTTTTTTTGTTTTTATTTTTGGGGATGTTTCCTGGAATGAAAGGAAATGAGAAGATTGTTATAAGAGGAGCTCTCTCGGGAGGGGGGGATGGCTCTTATTCAAAGAAAGAAAAAAACAGAGGGGGGAGAATAGAAAAATAGAGAGACTGCTCTGTTTCCCAAAGGAAAACGAAAAAAAAAGGAAAAGAGAGGAGTTAATGTTTTTAATGAGAGGCTAAGTTCCTTGGTGAAGGGTGATGGAGGAACCTTTGATGTACTGCTTTTCCTGAAGTAAACTCCGAACCTTTGCTTTTATTGATTTATATTTTTGATGTATCATGGATTCTTGCATAATTATTTTGCTGTAGTTCTTTAATGGTTTATGTCTACTGATACATGAACTACTTTAGTATTTGATTTATCGTTGATGTACAGGCACGATGAATGCTTAGAAGTTGAGTTCATATGTTCTTGAAACACATACCATGATTAGATCTATTCCACTGTTAACATTCAATCAAGAATCACAAAGTTTATTTCTTGAATACAGTATCATCAAAGGGGAATCCGGATCCCTAACCATCTCTTCTTTACTGAATTTTATTTATCTGCTTATTAACCTTTACTTCTAAACTTCTAAAAACCATCTTTAATTACATCTGAAATTACGCTAATAACATATAGATCGTTCCCTGAGGAATTGACCTCGGACTTCCGAGTATACTACTTGTGCGATTCTCCTGCACTTGGAAGAGCAGTTTTACTTTTGCACCAGTGGTTCAAATTTAGCTCGAGGGTGACCACGCTGGAGGAGTCGGGGGAGCTACCGGTCGGGATGGAGAAAGGACGTCACTTCCTGCTCGCCGGCGGACCTGCACAAAGTCTCACCGGTGGGGTTCCGATGAGGGTCCTTCGATGATTAAGTTAGAGTGGATCTTAACTGGTCCAACCAAAAGGTCCTTAGGTGTTACCTAATGGGACTATTTATAGTCCCCGCGGATGTGCCCAGGTGGCAGAGGTATGGCCCATTCTCATCATGGAGGAAATGTCATAGGCTATGTGGCGCGTGGCCATGGCTTGCTTGGGGCACATGGTTTCGAGCTATCCCTGCGTACGGTGTGGCGTGGCGGGCGTTAACAGGGTATGGCCCTTGGTTGCAAGGTATGGCCTCTGATCGTCATGTCGTTGAGTGGCCAACAAGCAAAGCATGACGAGGTGACGTTATAATGTATGGCCACGTATGTGGGCTTAGGCGTGCATATAGGCACGCGCGTGAATGCGGCCGTGGGCGAGGTCGGGCTCGTTTGGAGGCCGCAGCATATACTTGACGAAGTCAGCTCGGAGAGCATTGAGGTCGGGCCAGCTTGAAGACCACGACATGTTTGGTGTGGTCGGCTCGGCGGGCTCGCTTAGAGGCTGCAGCATATACTTGGCGAAGTCAGCTTGGTGAGCACTAAGGTCGGGCCAACTTGGGGGCCGCGACATATTTGGTGAGGTCAGCTTGGTGGGCACTAAGGCCGGCCTAGTCTTCTTGACTCCGAGGTCTGCTCGGCAGGGTACCCCGAGCTCGGGTCGGGGCGTCATTGTGGTACCTGCGATCGACGGGGCCTCTTCGGCTCTTGGTCGATCTTGCAGGGTGCCCCGAGCTCGGGCTCGGGATGTCATTATATTATAGACGGTCGACGGGGCCTCTTGGCTCTTGGTCGATCTTACGGGCTCATGGCAGCGGAGAGATCTGGCCGAGGTCGGCTTGCTTTTGATGAGGTCCAGGGTCGAATTGGTGCTCAGCGGGACCGAGGTCTAACTTGCTCGGTACTGAGGTCTATTTGGCTGAAATTGGATGGTCCCTGAGGTAGGACGATCCATTTTGTATCCCATCAATGGCCAACAAAATTTAAATATTTTAAATTGTTATGAAAGAATAGTTTACGAGGCTTTTCTCACAACAAATAGCTAATGTTAACTCTGAGTGAAGTCTGGTGGCAGGAAAGTCAGTCTGAAATCTGAATGCAGAGGGATACCCAAATTCATGATCAAATTAGAGAAAGAAACATATGGGCAAAATATATGATCTAATAGTTCCTATAAAATTGTATTTATCCACAAAGAATCACTACAGGAAATATGGGTTTTAACGACGCTTTTTTGCCGACGCTTGTTCCAAGCGTCGATAATTTCCGAACTACCGCCAAAAATAGCCGACGCTTGTAAAAAGCGTCGGCTAATTACGACGCTTATTAGCGTCGTCGTAGAGTTGGGATAAGACGACGCTTATGCGCGTCGTTGAAAACCAAATCTCATCAAAACCCGCGGCCGCCCCCCTTCTCCCTCTATCCTCGATCGATCAAGCCCTAATAGAGCTAGCCGACCCTTGTCCCTTCCTTCACCCTCCTCTCCGGCGCCGAGCGACCTCCTCTCCTCCTCCCTCCTCCCTCCTCTTCCTCCCCCCAAAAGCTCGGGTCCGAGTCTTGGCCATGGCCGGCGATCGAAGAGCTTTTCCAGTTCGTTGCCTCTTCTTCTTCTGGATCTTGTCTCTGCTCTCGATCTCGCTCGCTTACAGGCCGGGAGACATCGTGCCAATGAGCAAGGCGAGCCAGTACCACGGGGTAAAAACTCGAACTGAAACCCTCGTTTTATCTGGATCCGTTCTTGATCCACTTCGATCTGATGTACTTTGGAAAATCTCAGTCAAGAACTGTCTGGAACGATGTTATTGGCCGCCACTGCCCTATTTTTGCTGTTAATCGGGAGGTAAGATCTTTGGTTTTGTTCTAAGGTTTTCCACCCTCATGATTTGTTCTTTATTTGTTTGTTTTTCTTTTGATTTTGTGCACAGGTGTTGATTCCGATACCAAAACCTACTGGGTTCACTGGTGCCGATCCTTACAAGATGTAAGTCTAATTGAATTTTCGTGTTTTTCTTAATTTGTCTAACATGTCATTTGAATATGCTTCTCTTTAGTCAATTTACGGTATCTGTGCAAGAATTGATGGCTGTATAATTTTTTTTATATGATTTGTTGAACTTAACGTAGCGCATATTAAGCATGAAAGAGATAACAGCTAAGCCCTCTTCCTGCTATGCTCGGACCATTCAGGTTCAAGCGCATTTTGTTTTGTGATTGCAATCTTTACTCCCAAGCCACTAGGAATCTTCCTGTTGGTATGCAAGAAGGTATATTTGTCCATTTTTGCTCAGGCGGGATGAATTTGGGATCCTGGGTGGTTTTCCTTGAAAAGAAATCGACTTCTTGTACACAAGCTATGAAATAAAGTTATCCTTTTTACTGAAATTATCCAAAGATGAAAAATAGAGGAACTTAGATGTAAAGTATTTCTAAATTCTGAATAATTGGCAACTTTTGTTTCCCTGCTATACATATCAATGCAAACACCAAGAGTATAATGTTTATAAACACATTGGGCTACCACATTGCTTCGGTAGGGAAAATAATTACCTTATGTGTTCCTTCAAAAAAATAATTACCTGATATGCTGCTACTACGATTTTCTAAATTGTGGCTCCTATTTTTGCTTTCATGTCTCAAAGGTCAAAAGGTGGTGGTCCTTATATGCTGAAAAAGGAAATTTATGCATTATATGGGTTCTCTCCTATCCTTATGATGGCCTTAACTGATCCAACCATTTAACAATTTTGTTTACCATGTACGAGGAGGAGTTGGTCATGAAAGAGTACGTTTGCATGAAGGACACAAACAAACAACTGAAGGAGCAGGTTTGATCTGTTTGAAGTATATGAAGTCAACAGAAGATGCATGAGTCAAATATTTTTCTAATTATAGTGCAATGGTATAAATTTCTCAAAGAATTTTACACTCTGCAGATCGCCAAGACAATCGAGTGTGAGGTTGGAACAAGTGCAGAGACCATGTCCATGCAGGTGGAGATATCATCTTCGTCGACTAATCTCCCACCAATGATATATAGCAGACTGCCTTTGGTGCCATATGCCTGGCCTCTCTGGCCTTCCATCTCTCCAAATGCTAGACCTTGCCATGATCATGATGATAGTCCTAGTATGTTTAGTGGATCAGTGTCACAATTCTATTTGCCACCCTCTGCTTGGTTTTATCCTTTACTACATGAAGTATCTGGATCCTGCTCTCAACATTCTTGCTCATTTAAAGGAAGACATGAAGATCCTGTCAGTATACTGCATGCTTCAGGACAGTCTTACGTACAGAGCACTGGACTATGAAAAGAAAGCAATGCTGCCTAGCACTAAGGAAATAAATGTTTCTTCGCCACAAATAATCGCTGCTGAGAAAGAGGAAAACACTGCTACAAGCAACCAAGGGTTGCAAGGAACAATCCAAACAGAGCATCAGATGTTCAAGTCCTTGTCCAGATGTTAAAGGGTGAATCGGCGATAGGTCAAGACAATGGAGGTTCACTGGAAAAATCAGAAGGAGATTGTTGTTACCCTCGAGAAATTATCGGGTGCAGCTGCAGCAGCACAAGCCCAGAAGAGGAGGAAATAACTCATGAGCTTCAAATGCTCGCAGAGATGATGATGATGGAGCTGAATTCCGTCCCTGATACTTTGTAGATTGTTTTTTATGGAGTTTGATATGTATATGTTTTTTATATTTTCAAAGTACATTGTAATTCATAACTTTTTATGTAAATTTAATCAGATATAATAATATAAATATTTCGAATAATCTGAATGTTTGTGTCAATATTAATGTAATTTGAATGTTTGGTTCATATTGCATAATGTGTGTTTTATGATATATGTAAATTTATGGAGTTTGATATTTTTATTTTTTTTTTAAAATAATTACATTTTCCGATGCTTTAAAGCGTCGGCAAAGAGCGTCGGCAAATCCCGATTTTTGGAAAGCATCGGCAAAAAAATTTTCCACTCCGGTATCGCCGACGCTTTTGCGACGTTTTGGTTGGCGTCGCCGGATCTTTAGCTGACGCTTATAAGCGTCGCTAAAGGCCATAAAAGCGTCGGGAAAGGTAAGTTCTCCTGTAGTGAATATTCTCCATCTTATCCTAAAATATACTTTTGTTAATGTGCTTTAAATTATGTAAACTTCCATGGGGATGATGGTTTTGTGAGAACAACACGGATAGCCATCTAAACACTTTGAGCTCGCTTATTCTTGAAACAAATTTCGGTTAGTCATAGGGGGGGGGGGTGTACTTATTGAAGTGTGAGTTTGCTACATGGTTGACATTGATGATTAGCTAGATAAAAAGTTTAAAAAGGTGAATCATGGATACTTGATGCTTTTATAGATTTCCATGCCTAAGTATTTGGATCTTAGAATCATTACTTCTGACCGATCTCTAAATCTCACCAAGATATCATAACTTCTGACCTATATCTGGATCTAATCCATAATGGTTGGACGTACATGATGTAAACCATTTCACATGGAGTGGGCCATAGAGGAAGCATACCAAATAAACAATGGCATGTTAGATTAATCTGTCTCATATCTGGTAGTCCAGGTGGCTGTGATGCCAAAAATCCCTCACAGCCAAAACGAAAAACTGCCTTTTGATATCATGTCAGATATGTGATTTGTGCCCCTTGTCATCATCATCAATATCCCGAAATTTATCTAAACCTGCAGCCATTAGAATATTATAATAATCTTTGACTGTTATAATATTTCAATGACTCTGATAATAACTTGAGAGAACAATATAAAGAGTACAATAATGATAATGATAATGATAATAATAATAATAATAATAATAGTAATAATAAAAAATATTTAGTTATGTATAATAATATATATACATGCAACTTTTCACTGGTCATTTTAATACAACGATAGTTTTAAAATTCAAATTCTACTAATTCCTAACATAACTTTTTTTTCATTGGATTAATCCCTTATTTAAATCCAAATATGATAGTAGTTTTTAAATCCATCCATGATTTTCTCAATGAGATACTTAGAGTGTGTTTGGTGATTTTTACAGGAAAAAAGTACTAATAATGTTTGGTAGCATCTTCTAATGGTGCTTATCTAAGAACAAAAAGATTTAAAAAATATATTTAGACGAAGCCAAAAAATCTAATTTATAGTTTTATTTGTTTTCTAAAATAAAAACAATTTCGATTCACATATACTATTTAAAGTACCTGTACAGGTTGCATGGATGAAAAGAAAATAAATATAAAAGAGAAGAAAAGTTTAAGTTCGATCTAGATGTTACATGTTTGAGACTTCAAGACTTTGAGCTAGATTGTAGAGAGATCAAAAAGAGGTGTTTTTTTTAAAATTTTTATGTGACTTTCATTTCCACTCAAAACGAGGGTTCTCATGTGAATCCCAGGCAATCCTAATCCTAAGAGCTCGTTTGATTCGCGGGAAGCATTTTTCCTTTTAGAAATATGATTCCTGAAAAGCAGATTCCTAGGAAGAGAATGTCTAGGAAAGTACTTTTGGCATGTTTGGTTAACCATGAGAAAGTGATAGATTTTTAGAGTGCTTATGTTTGGTTGACCATCCACTGTCTTGAAAAAGTTATATATAATTCGTATTATACCCTTAATAAAAATTAGGTGTTTAATGCCTTTTTGATGCTTCTTTAATGCTGAAGGGCCTTTTTGAGAAAAAATAAAAATAAAATGATTCCCGCCTCATGAGAAAGTAACTTTTCCATGTTTCTCATGGGAAAGACTTTTCCATAACATGTGAGAATCATATTTCCATAAGAATACAACTTTTCTCTCTCTCCTTTAAAAACTCCAACCAAATAAGAAATATCTCATTATTTTTTCGTTGACCACACTTTTGCTCTTTCTTTTTTTCGTGAGCCAAACGGGCCCTAAAAGGGAAGGTTAATATGCCATCAACCCAAACTCCACGGATCATAAAAGAGCAATGCACTTATCCAAAACCAAGTAGTAGATCCGTCCATCTCCATCCAAAACGAAGGAGCCATATTCCACGTGTCTGATAGGGCAATCCAAAAAGGAAAGATAGAGAAGATGCCACGATGGTCTCAGTTCGCTTACCGATGGAGCGCGGTTCTCTTCGCCCCACAAAAGCCTACGACGTCCCTATCGCCAATCGACCGCCAGTGCCGCAACGTTGACACCTCATACGATCCACATTGTCACTGTGACGTTCCCAGATTTCTCTGCCGGCGAATACGTATTCTAACCGATCCACTTCTTAAACGACTGAGATGGTGGCCTAATACTTCGACCCAAAAATGACCCACTGTAAAGAAAATCTCAAAAATAAAATAAAAAGAAAAAAAAAAGTTTCTTAATAAGTTCGTCTTAAACGGCCACTATAGAGGAATTATATAATAAGTTCGTCCTCTTTAAGCTTCCAAATGTATTTAGCGGCTTCTGAGCCACCTTTTTTATACCCAAAGAACGCTACGGAGCCCAACATAGTATATGAAGCATGCCAGATGGCGCGAGACGTAAGGTGGGATCGTCTTCATGACGCGCTTCAAGAGAAAAATTTGGGCGGGGCTCTTATTTTCCCACTCCCGCGCCTATATAGCGCCGAAACATCGCATCACCCGGTCACCTACTCTCACCTTCTCCTTTCCTCCACGACTCCACCCTCCTCCTCTCTCGCGGACCCGGCGCCCCCCCCATTCCGGAGTCGCACAAACCCAACGGCATTCCCTCCTATCGAATTAAAAATATCCCAGGAGGCTTTTCTGCATTCCTCCCGCTCCCCGTTCACGTACGTCCTCCGTCGCCGCCGGAGATGTTGCCGTACGAAACGATCGCCGCGGCGGAGGCGGCGTTGGGGCGCAACCTCACCGCCTCCGAGGCCCTCTGGTTCCGCTACTCCGCCCGGATGCCTGACTTCCTCCTCTACTACCACAACATCCTTTTCCTCTTCATCATTTTCACTCTCGTTCCCCTCCCCCTCGCCCTCCTCGAGCTCCGCCTCCCCTCCGTTCTTGTCCCCTACAAGCTCCAGCCTAAGGTCCACCTCCCTGCGTCCTCCTTCTTCCAGTGCTACAAAGACGTCATGCGCGCCTTCCTCCTCGTCGTCGGGTCCCTCATGATCATCTCCTACCCTTCCGTCAAGGTCTCGCTTCCTTCCCCACCTCCACCTTCTAGGGCCTCCTGGGGTCTGGGTTTTCTTTTCGATCGGAAAAGTTGCTTTGTTCTTTTTTTTTCCGAGCAGGATTCGTCTTTCTACCGATTACTTGCTTGAAAAGACCGAAAAATATGAGCTCTTTTTTTCTTGTTTTATGGCTGACACTGGTGCAGCTTGTGGGGATACGGACGGGGTTGCCGCTGCCGTCGGCGGGGGAGATGGCGGCGCAGCTGGCGGTGTACTTCTTGATCGAAGACTACACAAACTACTGGATCCATCGGCTGCTGCACGGGCGGTGGGGGTACGAGAAGATCCACCGCGTCCACCACGAGTTCACGGCCCCGATCGGGTTCGCCGCGCCTTACGCTCACTGGGCGGAGGTCCTCATCCTCGGTATCCCCTCCTTCATGGGCCCCGCCATCGCCCCGGGCCACATGATCACCCTGTGGCTCTGGATGGCCCTCCGCCACGTCGAGGCTATCGAGACCCACAGCGGGTATCATCACCGAACTTTCGATTTACTTTAGTTTATAAAAGTTGCATCCTTTGACGATTTTTATAGTTTATAATAAGATCCGTTGAGCCGTGACTTATAGCCGGTATGGTTTGATGCCGAACCAATTCCGACAGAGATAGGGCTTGCCGATTCCATAAAATATTTAATTGATATATCATTTTTTATTTTTTTATAGTTTATAATAAGATCCGCTGAATCGGTATCGAGATCTATATCGATCAGTGGCCGGTACAATTTAGTATCGAGCCAGTACCGATACAGGTAGAGCGTGCTAGTTCCATATTGGCACATTTTTTTTTGATTTTCAAAAATATTGTAATCACTTTTTTTAAACTTTTTTTAATAATTTTAAGTCTAATTTATTTTTTTTGTATTTTCATGATTTTTTATGTTTTTATAATCCCAGTTTAACCTAAATGATGTATTCTATGATTTTAAAATGATACAAATTACAAAATGATTAGTAAGATATTGCATGTTATAAGTAATATAGAATATTTTCAAATCAAGTAGTGACGTAAAAAATTATAAAATAATATTATCAATTACATACATTTAAAGTACAGTATACATACTGATATCTAAAATTACGTCGAGTGGCGATGACTTTCGTAAATATTCGGATTATCTCTCTACATGTATTATAACTGCACCTAAAAAAGGACATCCTAGTGCACAAGGTTTTTGCAATTGCAGGATTTAAAAGGATCAGATGTATGCAACCTTACCCCCACATGCAGGAAGGTTATTTCCATGTTTGAACCTGTGACACCTATGTCATAATGGAGCAACCTTACTTTAGGAAAGAATACGTTCGTGGTCCATGGGTTCCTTACGCAGCAAATCCGTATCAGCTAAGGTATCCTGCCGGGAGAGGACGTAAAATCCTGCGCTCTTTTGAGAAATTTCTCCTTAGGCGCATGTCTCAGCAACACAAAATGAGGGTCTCGCTCGTTATAGGACTTGACCAAACATCTCACGACACGAGCTGACGATAGCCATGCAGCACCAGTATGAAAGTCAGTACCATCCAGGAGAGAAAGATTTAATTAGAGATATTCCCAATACCCGTAATATAATAATAGTTAGAACTCTCTTCAACCGGCTCTTTTTAAGCTAGATAAACAGGCTGAACTTAATTGTTACATTGAGTTGGGGAAGCCTCCTGTTCTTCCTATCCTGTTGAAAAAGAGACAACTCCCAGCTCCTCTTCTTCGTATGAAATAGTAGTGCCTACCTTTCATTTCGTCGAATTGGTTTTATCTCTTGACTACTTCTCCTCTTTAGATTCAGCTGCTTATGTTGCCTCTTCCGATAGGGATGCTAATAATGACCCATCTTCCTTATCAGGTGGATTTGATAAATCATTCATGAAGGCCCGCCAGTGTATTATAATTGCACCTATAAACCAGATTTATTTATACATGTATCTGTATCTATTTATACAATACCATAACGAGTGAGCTGCTGTCTTTGGTTCTGGTAAATTAGCCCTTGAGTGAAACATTGAAATAGTTGTTGTGGAAAACTTTATTATAGGATAACTACAGAGTATGAATAAAATCCTGTTAAAAAGGTATCAACTAGCTGCCTATCTATCTGATACCTTTCTGTAACTGATCTCATCTCTTCCAAAGTCTTCTGTCCAGACCCATTCAAATTGTTGATATCATAAATCTCATCTTGCCCATACCCATACACAATATGTATGTCTATGCATCTTTATGTACATATATATTTACGTATATTTTTATATATAATATATGTAATGTGCATGTGTATGTTATTGGCACGTTGTGTCAGGTGAGGTTTTGAGTTTAATATAGAAAATTGATGACTTTTTTTCTCAATACTTCTCATGTATTTGAGTTTTAGTAGGTCCACTAACTAAATAGTAAATACTACAAGTTTGAGCCCCTATGGTTATTGAAACTGCTTGCTTAAATTAGGAAGTATATATTAGTTTATTGCACGATAATTTTATCAATAAAAACAAAAAAAAGGGTAATCAGGAACTCGAGTCATTTTGTATTCCAAAGATGTTGGTCAACAAAAGCTTTCGAAATGCAAAATACCAAACTGTTTTATTCTTAGACTAAAATGCCGAGAACATGTATATATTTGAGTTTGAACAGCCGTCTCCGGAAAGCCTCTAAATTATTTCAATGCTGGGGTGCTGTATGATCAAAGATTTGCTTATGAAGCAGCTTAAACATCCAAGGAAGGTTTCCAAACTGGATAATTTTTTTCCAGAAACTCCTATTTGTACCTTGTATGTCATCCATTCTCATTCTTTCTCAAGATGTAAAGCGATGCACGACTCTTATTGCCTGTTATGTCACACTCCTATGGATTGAACTGAATAGAGCAAGCTTATCAGAAGAATTTGTGAAACAATTCTTCCAGATCTTTGTGGATGCTAGACGTGAAACTAGCGAATTACTTATTGAAAAGAATGCTCATGAAGTCACTGCCAGATTTCTTCTTTCTTTCTGAATATTAGTTTTATGTGGATGGGAAATGATGGTCATCTCCCTGCTGGCATTTCCCATTTTAGCATATATTTTTTTTTTTTCTGCTTTGTTTCTTCATTTTAGTCCATACCAGAGCTTGATCCCTAGTTAGCATCTGTCTGCTTTGTGTCCACAAAGCTAATCACTTGCTTGAGCAATTATTGAATCATATTGTTTTCACTGACACATTGGTTTCAAACAGCTATGATTTCCCTCTAAGTCCCACAAAATATATCCCATTTTATGGAGGGGCTGAGTACCATGATTATCATCACTATGTAGGAGGCCAGAGCCAAAGTAACTTTGCTTCTGTCTTTACCTACTGTGACTACATATATGGAACTGACAAGGTGAGCTAGTCTTATAGTTTTGAGTGTAATTAGCTTTGAAGGAAGAGATCTGGTATACTGATGCTATACTTGTTTCTTTATCATCTCAGGGTTACAGATATCATAAGGCGCACCTTTCAAAGGTAGATTTCCAACCTTGTTTTGCCCATGTCTTTAAATACTAGGTTTCTTCATTCAGCAAGTAACGCATTTCAATCTATTTAAGCATACATGGACATGCCTGCTAATCTTTTTCAAAACAAATGTCTGCAAGATACTCTCTTTCTCTCTCTCTCTCTCTGTGTGTGTGTGTGAGTGTGCGTGCATAACATGGTTGAATGTTGCTTAATTTAACACATGTATCAAGTCTGAACTAAATGGCGAAACATGGATACATTAGGTGATTTATTTTCAGTTGTCTGGAAAAAAATCGTGCACTGAGACTTTAAAATTCCAGGTATTTCACTATACAAAGTTATAATTGAAATGAATTCATGCATTTAGGTTCGAAGTTATAATTCTATCATTATCTTTTTATTCACTTATTCTGTTGTCATCTTTAACAGTTAAGGAAGCAAAGGGGAGCAGATGGTGAAAATAGAGAAGCAAATGGCTGGAATTATAATGAGAAGTTCGAGTAGGATTAGATCTTAAAGCCCCTGTGCCTCAAAAATTTGTATGCTTATTGGTGTGACTAGTGAGCTTCAGCTACTTTGCGCCAAATTCAGGTCATCATTCATTGGTGGGCCATACGAAAGGCAGTCTTTAAGCATCGCTCATCTGATTTTTGGCGCTGCAATGGTTTTAGAGGATGTTTCTGTTTCTTCTAGGCAGTCTTTAGGTATAGTCGTCTGTCTCCTTGCTTTTCTATTGATGCTGTGTTTTTAGTTACTAGACTGCTTACAAAAAGAACATCCGGTCTCCTTGCTTTTCTATTGATGCTGTGTTTTTAGTTACTAGACTGCTTACAAAAAGAACATCCGGCGATGGTATTTTGTTCAAGTGCCAATTTGTTTTTTTTTTTTTTTTAACACGAGTTTTTAGTACTGTTTCCTTATGTTGGTAAGCTGTCTTCCTCCTTTTAATCAGACAGTCGTTGTAATGAAAGTTTTTAGTACTGTTTCCTCATGTTGGTAAGTTGTCTTCCCCCTACTTTAAATAAGACAGTTGTTGTAATGGAATCATTAATAACCTTACGACATTCCTCCCTTTAAATGCGTGGAATTCATGCTAAGGTAATTCTCCTAACACCCATCAGTCGCTATGGCTGCTTAAAACTACATTTTTTAAGACAAAACTGGTTGATTCCATGAACAAGCATAAGTCATGCTTTCTGAACCAGCGAAAATAACAAACTATTTGTCCCTTGGACATGTTCGAATGCTTTTCTCCCCAGTTCGGATGTGCTATCAGTAAAGTATTATGCTACACCTATTAATTTTGTAATTAGATTAGGTTGAAGGATCGATAAGCATTGTCAATTAGTAAAGCTTCGTCCAAGAAATATTGCCTTGAAAATTAGCAAACTGGGTTGTATTTGTCACGCCCCCGCCTGCCCGGGGCACGTGAGGCACCCAATGAGGGGCCACATGAGGGGGAAACACGGGGCTCCTCTGGCAGATATTCTTCGGTTCCGGGGCCCGCACGCGCACGCACGCGCCGCTCGGACTTCTTTCCAATTTTGTTTTCCATCCAAAATGCGTCTGCAGAATTTGGAGACACCCGCCTCATATGCTCAGGCTCTAAAATGAGTCTAGCCAATATGGAATTTTTATTCACCCATCCTCGGACTAGAGCCGTCCTCGGCTCTGATACCAAATATCACGCTCCTTCCTGCGTGGGGCACGTGAGGCACCCAGCGCCCGCATGAGAGCCCCATGAGGGGGGAACATGGGGCTCTCCTGCCAGATATTATCCGGTTCTGGAGCCCGCACACACGCCGCTCAGACTCCTCTCCGGATTTGTTTTCCATCCAAAATGCGTCTGTAGGATTTGGAGACACCCACCTCATATGCTCAGGTACTGAAACGAGTCTAGCCGATGTGGGATCTTTCAGTATTAAACTGAGGCAAATATTCAAATCATAAGTTGGCTGGTAGCAACTCATTCAGACGAGTTGGTTTCTTAGTTTCAAATTAAGCAAGTTCTAGGGTTTAGGAAAACATTGAATTTAGTATACAAAACTTGATGTCACCTAAATAATCTGCAGTCTTTAGGTATAGTTCTTAGTTTTGGAGGATGTTTCTGCTTCTTCTAAGCAGTCTTTAGGTATAGTCGTCTGTCTCCTTGCTTCTCTACTGATGCTGTGTTTTTGGTTACTGGACTGCTTACAAAATGAACATCCAACGATGGTACTTTGTTCAAGTGCCAATTTGGTTTTTTTTCTTTTTTTTTTTTTTTAACACGAGTTTTTAGTCCTGTTTTCTCATGTTGGTAAGCTGTCTTCCTCCTTTTAATCAGACAGTTGTTGTAATGAAAGATTTTAGTACCGTTTTCTCATGTTGGTAAGTTGTCTTTCCCCTACTTTTAATCAGACAGTTGTTGTAATGAAATCATTAATAACCTTACGACATTTCTCCCTTTAAATGCGTTGAATTCATGCTAAGGTAATTCTCCTAGCACCCATCAGCCGCTATGGCTCCTTAAAACTACATTTTTTAAGACAAAATTGGTTGATTCCATGAACAAGCATAAGTCATGCTTTCTGAACCAGCAGAAATAACAAACTATTTGTCCCTTGGACATGTTCGAATGCTTTCATCCCCAGTTCGGATGTGCTATCAGTAAAGTATCATGCTAAACCTATTAATTTTGTAATTAGATCAGGTTGAAGGATCAATAAGCGTTGTCAATTAGTAGAGCTTTGTGACTTTGTCCAAGAAATGTTGCCTTAAAAATTAGCATACTGGGCTGTATTAAACAGAGGCAAACATTCAAATCATAAATTGGCTGGTAGCAACTCATTCAGGCGAATTGGTTTTTTAGTTCTGGATTAAGCAAGTTCTAGGGCTTAGAAAAACATTGAATTTAGTAGAGGTGGGCATTGGGCCGGGCCGCCCATGGCCCGGCACGGCCCAGCACGAAACGGGCCGTGCCAGGCACGGCCCGCTTGCTACAGTAACGGGCCGTGCTAGGTACAGCTCATAAAAGGGGGCCGGGCTGGGTTAAGGATTTCTGGCCCGCGGGCCGAGCCCGGCACGTCCCATAAGGGCCTGGGCTGGCACGATTCGTGGGCCAAGCACGGCACAGCCCGCGGGCTAGCCCGGATTTGGATATTTTTTTTCCAAAATACCCCTCAAATTAGCCGTTTTATGGCTGTTGGAGGGGCAAAATAAGTAAAAAGCCACAAATAGCCATTATGGGCCAAAAAAATAGCCGTTATGGGCCACCCATAACGGCTATTTTTTTTGGACAGACGGGCCGTGCCAGGCACGGCCCGTTTCGTAACAGGCCGGGCCAGGCATGGCCCGTTTGGTCTGTGGCCCGGTGGGCCTGGGCCGGGCCCAGTACGGCCCGATGCCCATCTCTGAAATTTAGTATACAAAACTTGATGTCACCTCAATAGTCTGCCTAGGATCTTCTACTAGCCTTCTGGAAACCTCGAGCTGTGAGAGGGCTGCTTCTGGTTCAAGGATGGAGGGGCTGAGTACCATGATTATCATCACTATGTAGGAGGCTAGAGCCAAAGTAACTTTGCTTCTGTCTTTACCTACTGTGACTACATATATGGAACTAACAAGGTGAGCTAGTCTCATAGTTTTAAGTGTGATTAGCTTTGAAGGAAGAGATCTGGTATACTGATGCTATACTTGTTTCTTTATCATCTCAGGGTCACAGATACCATAAGGCGCACCTTTCAAAGGTAGTTCTCCAACCTTGTTTTGCCCTTGTCTTTAAATACTAGGTTTCTTCATTCAGCAAGTAACGCATTTCATTCCATTTAAGCATACATGGACATGTCTGCTAATGTTTTTTAAAACAAATGTCTGCAAGATACTCTCTCTCTCTCTCTCTCCCTCTCTGTGTGCGCGTGAGTGTGCATACATAACATTGTTGAATGTTGGTTAATTTAACATATGTATCAAGTCTGAACTAAATGGTGAAACATGAATAGCATTATGTGATTTATTTTCCGTTGTCTGGAAAAAAATCGTGCATTGAGACTTTTAAATTTCATGTATTTCACTATACAAAGTTATAACTGCAATGAATTCATACATTTAGGTTCGAAGTTATAATTCCATCATTATCTTTTTATTCACTTATTATGTTGTCATCTTTAACAGTTAGGGGAGCAAAGGGGAGCAGATGGTGAAAATGGAGAAACCAATGGTTGGAATTATAATGAGAAGTTTGAGTAGGATTAGATCTTAAAGCCCCCTGTGCCTCAAAAATTTGTGTGCTTATTGGTGTGACTAGTGAGCTTCAGCTATTTTGCGCCAAATTCAGGTCATCATCCATTGGTGGGCCATATGAAAGGCAGTCCTTAAGCATCGCTCATCTGAGTTTTGGCGCTGCAATGGTTTTGGAGGATGTTTCTGTTTCTTCTAGGCAGTCTTTCTTCTAGGCAGTCTTTAGATATAGTCGTCTGTCTCCTTGCTTTTTGGTTACTGGACTGCTTACAAAATGAACATCCAATGGTACTTTGTTCAAGTGCCAATTTCTTTTTCTTTTTCTTTTTTTTTTAACACGAGTTTTTCTTTTTAATCAGACAGTTGTTGTAATAAAAGTTTTTAGTACTGTTTCCTCGTGTTGCTAAGCTGTCTTCCTCCTTTTAATCAGACAGTTGTTGTAATAAAAGTTTTTAGTACTGTTTCCCATGTTGGTAAGCTGTCTTCCTCCTTGTAATTAGACAGTTGTTGTAATTAAAGTTTTTAGTACTATTTCCTCATGTTGGTAAGCTGTCTTCCCCCTACTTTTAATTAGACAGTTGTTGTAATGAAATCATTAATAACCTTACGACAATCCTCCCTTTAAATGCGTGGAATTCATGCTAAGGTAATTCTCCCAACACCCATCAGTTGCTACGGCTCCTTAAAACTACATTTTTGATTCTATGAACAAGCATAAGTCACACTTTCTGAACCAGCAAAAATAACAAACTATTTGTCCCTTGGATATGTTCGAATGCTTTCCTCCCCAGTTTGGATGTGCTATCAGTAAAATATCATGCTAAACATATTAATTTTGTAATTAAATCAGGTTGAAGGACCGATAAGCATTGCCAATTAGGAAAGCTTTGTCCAAAAAATATTGCCTTAGAAAACATTGAATTTGGTATACAAAACTTGATGTCACCTGAATAATCTGCCTAAGATCTTCTACCAACCTTCAGGAAACCTAGAGCTGTGAGAAGCTGCTTTTGGAACAAGGATGGTGCATAACAATAGAAATCATTAGGTTGCAAATGTGCCTCCTGGTTTTATATTCTCAAATCAGCAGTTGCTTCTGTAGCAGAATAGCAGTTGAACCAGTCATTAGATAGAAAAGACAATAGTACCATATCTGGAAGCAACACCTGTAGAGCAACCCGGAATCCCAAAGACAGCCAAATTGTTTCCAGGTGAAAAACCAGTCAAATTAGAACAAGAGAAATACACCATAAACTTTAATTATTAACTGTTACAGGTCTAGAACGATGCCTCCGGTGAATCCAAATTCATTCAAATGACAAAAGATGACCAAACAAATAAACTCAAAATGCAGTTCATCTAATATTTTATCAAAAGTTCAGATGTAGAGCTCCATAGCATCAATTTAAGCTGCCCACCATTTAGTACCTCCGAGGGCCACGGATCAGGAACCTCCCAGATGGACACTCATACGCCAAGTGACCCCTTCCACCACAATTGTGACAGATCATTAAAGGACCCATGCAGTCCCTGCTCATATGGCCTAGTTGGTTGCAACTCCGGCACACCACATCCCTGTATCCTGCACGAAGCCCGCCACCCCTTTCACCAAGAACCTCCGCCTTCGGACACTGCCTGGCCACATGCCCAGCAACATTACACAGGTTGCACACAGGCTCATTTTGGCAGTCACGAGCCAGGTGCCCAGTCTTCCTGCAGTTGTTGCAAGCCTTCTCGTTAGGGCAGTTGGCAGCAATATGTCCTTGCTTGTAGCAATTGTTGCAGAGCCTTAAATCACCCGGCGGCAGCTGGGGAGCACTACAGTCCCTCGCAAGATGACCCACCTTGCCACATGCATGGCAAATACCCTCATTCGGGCACTTGCTTGCCGTGTGGCCAGGCTCTTTGCAGTTCCAACACAGAGCCTTTGTCGTGCATTCTGCCGCTATGTGCCTGATTAAAGGGATTATGCAGTAATATATATATAGAACCAATGAAAATCAAGGATAAAGTATCGCTCCTTTGCAAATAAAATTATTCATGTAAGAATGTATCCGAAAAAAATGAAGATTTGGCAAGCATAACAAGCTAGCAAAATGTTCTTCTGAACGACAACCGGAAAGACTAGAGGATGTAATTACAGCTAATTTGCAGTTCAAAAGCAACCAGATGTAATTCATGATTCACGTTAAACTGCAAAAACAAATGCCAAAACCCATTCAAACTTATTATTACCATCAAATAGTGTATTTTATCATGGGAAGTTGGAAACTGCATTGGGATTATGACTGACATTCGTTTAATTTTATGATGAATTGATGCAATGTAAATGAACAAAGATGTGAGAAATATGTACACTGCCAGTCTACCGTAAAATCCACAAGTAAACAACCAAGTACTTGCAAACTCCAAGCCACAAGCCTAGAAAGACCATGATTTATGCTAATGTCGCTTAAATAGATAGTAGATGCATACTATATTCTGATTCTTACCCAGGAAGGCCACAATTATTGCAGACAGCCACATTTGAGCAATCCCTAGCATAATGTCCAGGTCGCTTGCAATTCTTGCACAGATCAAGACGCCTATAAACAAACAGAAAGTGACAATTGTTTAAATATCGAAACAATCTCTCTCTCTCTCTCTCTCTCTCTCTCTCTCTCTATTGACTGATAATTTTTTATTTTAAAAATAACATCACTATATGGCTACATGCATCCAGGACCATCCACAAGTAGTCAATAAACAGATGTCCGTTGAAAGTAATAACAAGGTCAACATGTAAGGTAATCATATCTTCTGCTCTTATTGCCAGAATTGGGAGAAGATGTGGGAGCAGGTGCAGGTGCAGGTGCAAGTGCAGGTGCAGGTGCGAGGAAGAAAATTAAAAAAACATTTTAAGAAAATACTTATAAAGAAGGCACGAGTTCAAGTTTCCAAGGAGTTCCCAAAGTATCTATATTGCCCTCGGTCTAAGTTTCCAGCTACTAAACTTCTGCTACGTTAGTAATCAAATCCATGTTATTAACTAAAATGCAACTAACACATCAATAGAGTAATTTGCCATATCAACCAAAAAAGCAATAATAGATGCAAAACATAACATATTCACATAGCTCATTCTTGGGATAAAGGTAATTCATCTAGGCAAGATACAACCAGAAAAATCAAGGTTAGAAAAACCCATTAGCAATCTTGAAAACTTCATCCAATAACTCTTTCAGATACCTTCCTCAACATCCAGTACAGGTTTATATGTATTCCCAGCTTTATCTGTCAACACAAATCACAAACAGCCTCATTAGAGCTGCATTTGATTTTATGAAGCATGACCAAATCTGTTCCCCATCTCAGTAACTTCATCTACATGCAATTTCTAGTCTTCCTAATCCTAAATTCAAAGTCCAAGTCAACCTACTTTTTTTTGCTTCTCTTTGCTTCTTATTTTTAATGGTAGGATCCTCTTAATTCCTCAAGTTGTAGGATGCTTGCAGACACTGCCATCTTACTTTTTCTAACCAGCAAATGGAGAACAAACAATGCTCTAGAAGTGCAAATCCATTATCTCCATCAAGTGGCATGCACACGCACAATTCTTATCCTTAATGGGAGGGCCCTCTTTACAACAAAAACTGATGTTTTTTACTTTGTAACCAGCAAATGAAAATCAAACAATGCTCTAGAAGTGCATATCTATTGCCTCCACCAAGCCACAAACATCCACATGCACATTCATGATCTGAGACTTGCATGTTTACACACATTTACAGAAATATCAAAAAAAATTATGATCTATGGAGAAAGACATTTAGAGACAAGAAAGGAAAAGAAAGGAAAAATGTCACCTGTTCCTCAAAATAAAGGAATCAAATATTACTTTTAGAAATCTTTGGCTTTGACAGCAACATTTCGTGTTTAGTCGTTTTTGTTCAGGTGGATTCAAAGACATGTAAGTAATGCACGACATTCTATGGGGGTGCATTTAAGTTAAGTAGATTAACTTATTCCTCAAAAGACTCAAGTAATATAGGGGAATTATGCTTTGACACAAAACAGTAGCCAAGAAGAGAGATATTTATGAAGCTTTTTCTTAATTAGGGGGAATAAGTGGGTAGGTGGATTCAAATCATACCAGAACCAGTTTGTACCTGACGAATAATTACACTAAAAACTTAAGCAGTTCATGCCAAACACTGTCAGTCATGCGTCAGTATGGTATGCACCTCAAACCTTCCCATGCTGACATGCAAAGGCAGAACCAAGGATGGCCATGCCCCCCAAGATTTACAATATCCTCTTAAGCAGTCTCAAAAAAAATTCACTCCTCCGCACCCCCCACCCCCTTCAAAATTCTCTGCACGCCCTTCCTTATTTCCATATCTATAGATATTAAGATCCCTAAATTTTTAAGCTGCTGAGTTATCACATAATTAGTTATTTGATGTCCATCTTTTATGCTCGTTTTTTATTATTATCCCACCTACGTGACTCCCATCAGGCCCATGCCTGTCCCTACTGAATATCCTCGTAATGGTAAGTCAATTAAATATGAGCATATGGGGAAACCTATAGATGCAAGGATTGTATCATATCTTAACAATCTAAATGCTGACGGTGGGGATGGGAATGATATTATGGAAGCCACCTCTTTGGTGAGCCTCCAAAATATATATTTGATATGATATTGCAGGGAAATCAAGTAAAATTTCAACCCGTATTATGAACTAAACCAAAATAAAAAAGGGCAAGAAGACAGAGTATGAGGATGGAGATTTTTAGATTAGCATCAAAGAGATATATTATTCTCATTTAGGAGCTTACTTTCTATTTATTGCTACAAAAACAGCTATTACAATTATTAATATTACTATGTTTATTAATCATTGAGATCCATATCATAATTAAGTTATTTGCTTGTCCTCTTTTAAGGAAACATCCATACACATCATATATTCCTTTTTATGCAGCATATATTTATATATATTCAAAATTTTCTGGTGTTTCCTTATGATAAAACATTTAGTCAATCATTATAAAGTTTCAAAAGTTTTGTTGTTTAAAAATTAATACTTCTAGATAAGTAGGCTTTTTTAATCTTTTAATATCCCCCCATAAAACCAAAAAAAGGGGCAAAAAAATCTGGTTTCTTCCTTGATGACAAGCGCCATGAACTGGCCCATAGGGCCCTCCAAAGCACGTGCTCTACCTTGGCATTCTTTTTTTTTTGGGGGGGGGGGGGGGGGGGGGGGGGCAGATTTCTTTAGTTTTATATAGACCTCTTAAGCTGGTTAGTAGCCGGTTTTGTGCAGATAACAATAGATTAACAGTAGCCTATATCATCCCAGTAATTTAGAATTGTAGATTTATTACTGTTATTTTTTTTGATTCTATTACTTTTTTATTTTCTTGCCTAATATGCCCTTGATCTTTTAAATGCCATTTCAGTTGGCTCCCCATTTCAACTTAGCTTAGTTCGCTTTTGAAGCATACAATGGATTTAGGCTTTCACCTTACAAGCACTTGGACAACGACACGCAGATGGATATACAAGGTCAGATTGGTCTATTAGATATGCGACCCAATAAAAAGATGGAAATCAACATGACTCTGCTATGTGATCTCCATATAAGTATATCATGCACAAGAAATCAAAAATATTATTTAAGTATATTATGCACAAGAACTCAAAATATCAACTTTATGGTAACTTACTACTAAAATTCAGGAAGACATAGCATGGTGCATGTTATTTAAAGATAGTATAGGTATGATTGATGAAAAAAGAACCAGATTAAATATTAAATTGGATATATGGAAGAAAGCTTTAAAGACGAGAGATTAAAACTTAGTAGAACTAAAAAGAGTATATGTAAATTTAGTGAGAATGGAAATGAAGATGAGGTCCCAATTAAGACTGATAGATAAGAGATACCGTAGAGTGATTGAATCAAATATACAAAATAATAGAATTAGAGCTAGTTGGATGAAGTGGAGAGATGCATTCGCAGTACTATGTGATTGATGCATACCTTGGAGACCCAAGGAAAGATTTACAATGCAGTTTAATGTGCACAAAATTATATGGCCCAACGTCGGAGAATAATGAGGGTTTAGGAAAACAAGTTGAAGGTAGAAAACATAAGAATGTGTTGTAAAAATAGAAAGAATTGGTTGAGAAATGTATATAGTAGGTGAGATGCACGAGTTGCACAAATTAAGAATACAGTGATGGAAAAACTGATTCATATGATAAAGGCACATAAAACAAGGATCTCAAGGGGCTCCAAGAAGAAGTGGTATTTTAATCTGTGTTGAAAGTTAGAAGAAAAGGAGGGAAAGACATTACTGATATAATATAGATGAAGGTTATGAGAAAAGACAGAGGCGCCATATATAGCATCAAAGGTTGCCTAAATATGAATACTTGAAGGACGATATATAAACCAAGCCCAAATTGTTAGGGTTATGGCATCTTATTCAAGAACCTATTTGAATCTTTATACAAAGTTTAGATCTTTACTATCTAAAATAACTTAGAGAAGTTCATACACATGATTATATAAAGGTTCAATTAGTCCAGGAAAAAGATTGTCTCCATATAGCACCACCATATGAGTTTCATACAATATAACTATATAATCCAAAAGACACATTACAAGTTGCCCATTTTTTGGACTCACTTAAATCACTCCCCTTAACAAGATCTTTATCACTAAGGTTATATTATACACATAATTGTCAAGTAGACCTAGGCAATTGTAGCAAATAGAATAAGCTACAACCTTGGTGATTTCCCGGGCAATAGACAAAGGCATCTAAGCTCTCTTCAATTCAAAAGTTTCATTTATATCAACATGTTTTTGTACTATTCCAATAACTTAATATTTTAGCATAACTTGAGGTACAAATGACAAAGATAAACAAATTAAAAAGACTTCAGGTAATATATTCAATATTTAAAAATTAACTCAACTCATATATGTACGCACGCGCGCGCCCCCCGCACCCACACACATATATAATAGGGCTAGCATACCGTTGCTGTCTTATTCTCAGGTAATAAATATAGTTGTCCATCTTGCTAGAGACTACAGAGATGGTTGAGGGTCTTTAATGGAAAACCATTCATTGTAATATTTAATACTTAAGTTTGCCTACTCTTTTTAATACAATCAGATTTTTCCTCGGGGTTCAATCAATTATGTTTTTCCCTTATAAGCAACAATATGTCATCCATAAAAGAATATCTACAATAAAAGATTATATAGGTAGTAAATATCCATATCTGTGTTTATGTCTCTCTCTCCCTCTCTCTCTCTATATATAAATATACCTATTTTGAGGAAAATTTGTGTGCATCTGTATGTATGTGTATACATCACATACATACACATGTTATACATACACATAAAAGCTGATAATTGGGCTTGCTCTTTAAGCCAACAACAATGTAGAAAAAGGACACTAAAGACTGGATATAAATAGTATTCTGCATGTGTAACTTCCAATTGTACCCGTTCATGCAAGGGGTATTTATGTAATATTTGCTTCAAATCCTCCATCAGACATTTTCTTTGTGGTATATCTTAACTGGCTGATAATTTTTATTTTGGGATATATTAACTCCATTTTCTTTTACCGTAGTAGTGCTTCAGATTTCTCGCCTCATATATAAATGCATAAGACAATACTAAATTTGTGATTCCAACATTGCACTTTTACATTTCTTTTACTTCTATTAGTTTCCAATTATATTATATTTTTATTTAGGATCTCATTTTCGAAATTACATAGCTCCATGGAGAATTGTTGTTTAAAGAATTTCAAAAAATCTATTTCAACAACCAATTTCTGAAGTTTTTTTTTTCTAATTTTGTTAGCATTATCATATACGATTAGAACATATTTCATAGTTATAAATGTTTTTCACTTTAGAATCCCTGCAAAATATATAAGCTCAATATTCTCACCAGGACTATGAATTGCACTTCTATAATTCCGGAGACTATGTCTCATTGAAGAGTAAGAGTGTGTTTTGTGTTGCTTCTGCTTCATAAAAAGAGAATAACAAGCCAGAAGCTAGATTTTCTAGCTTTTCTTTAAAGAGCTTTTTTGACATTTTCTTCTTATAGAATCAGTTTTTAGGCTATACATTAAACACTTACTCCTTTTGGGGGAAGCGTTTTTTTTTTTTTGCTTAAGGAAGTCACAAAACCACATCTTAAGTATACCAAACATGCCTTAAGAAAAAGTAAAATAAGAAAGTTAATGCTGGTTGGAATAGTTATTGCACAATTTATTCATTTTTTTGTGGCTACAATTTTTGGAGTAATTTTAGGTTGAGGGAAGGTTCATGCCAGAAATAGTTAATAAAGTATTCAATATCATGCTTTTAACAGACTGTATGTTTAATTCTTCAGAAAATTGTTCTATTTCTGAAACTAGTGAAGAATTTGCTTCCAATGGACTGTATGTTTAATTTATGACATTAGATTTTGAGACTAAAATAATTCAAATTTTAAGGTTTGCCTTATATCTTAATACTTCATGGTTTTCACTTTCAAGTTATGCATGAATACTGTGGCTCACATGGCACAAGACATTTTTTATTATTTTGCCAAAGAAAAAGCAAACTCAAATGGGATATTGAAACTGTGTAGTATAACAACTTAGTTGACAATAATCAAATATGAATGAGTTCAGATGTGTGACCATGTTCAAATATAAAGTCATAAATATTAGCCAAAAAATACATATCTTGAAAAATGATTATCAAAAAAATAAAGTTGAAAGCTTAAAGAACAAAAAAAAAGAAAGCAAGATGGAAATAAGCATGAACATAATCCTAAATAACAAAAATTCCTGAATTTTTACGTTGCAGCTACATAGATATGAGAGGATATTAATAACTAACAGAAATCAAAGTACAATAGGGTACTACTAATAAGACAGGGAAAAGCCATTGAAAATATGACACCAGCACAAAATGATGGAATTCCTTCAATTATTACTCTATAAGGAGTCATCCAAATAACAATGAAATAGGATCTCCAATAAAACAATTACGAATATAATTACAAAAAGTTAATAAAAGTAAAAGGAAAATACAATACAATATCACAAACACGGCCGCAGTAACCACAAGAGATGAAGAATATGAAGTATAAATCATAAATTTTCTAGGTAAAAGGTATGTTTGAACATGATAATAAAATACAAAAAGAACACAAGTTAAAGGTTCAATCCACTATGTTCAATAAGCTACCAACATAGAACAGAGCGCATCTTCAGAAGCTTCTACATTATGGTGGCATTAAAGAGAACCTAATTACATGCCTCAAAAAGTGATATAGCATAGGCTGAAATAAGGACCCAACAGAACTGTTATGCAACAATCATAAACATAAGTTATGCACAAACTTGATCATGCTCAGGTTTCTGCATGCAGTCAAATCATATTGAACTCAGACAGCCGTCATATAAATTTCATTCCTCTTTATTAGGCTCCAAATTATGAATAAGCTAATTAGACTTTTTAAGACAAGTCGTAGGACCTCATCAACTAGGAGAGGGCCTGTTTGAGGGTTGATCTATACAAGTAGACTTAATCTTTGCTTAATATATGTGTAAGCAAACCATTCAAGAGAAGTTATGTTTCAGCAAGTTGATAATATTTGGAACATTTAATATGACAACAAAAAAAACATATGCACATAGTCTGCCCATCACTTAGAGTGTTATGCTGGATCACATCATCCATCATTTTGATATAGAGATTGACCACTAGTAATTTGATGCTTCCACAAAAATACCTCAAGATACATATGTTGCACTCTGAAAGTCTTGAGATCAAAATTTACACAACGGCCAAGGAGGAGGCAAGGATATGTATAGCAAGAAGAGGAGGAGAAACAAAGGTTGAAGTAAGAGAAAACAATTGAGAGACTTGAGCTGTTTGCCTGAATTTCTTATTTTTTCTCAACTGCGGTGTTTACCTTTGTAATGGATATCTGTTTTTTTGTTCCTTCATTTTTATTTTTTCGGCCCAATGCAGCTAAAGGAAGACAATGCACTGTTTCTTTTAGTATGTCATTAAGGTATTATTCAAAGACAAATTGTCACTTTTCCTTGTTGTTAAGTAGATGTCCAGCAGAAACATGTTTCCAATTAAAGTGTCATTTCATAGGAAGCCATGAAGGCTTCATGTCTGACTCTGACATGGTCCAGCTAACGTACACCAGATTGGTGCATGAGGTCTGCATATCCTACGCATGTAGGAAAAATTGTCTGCATACACATAAAGCCCTCATGAAGTCAGTGATGCATTAAATACATGCAGGACATGCAATATGGCATTTGTGTGCATATATTAAGCGTGTATGAAAAATTGTCTCCATCCAAACTGAACCACATAAAACCCTCATGAAGTAGGATATGCATTAGATACATGCAGGGCACATGAATCAAGGGGTTTTGATGAGGTCGAGTTGCATGTAGGAAGTTACATTGTTGTTAAAAAACTTATGATCCATGATATACATATACATACATACATACATACATACATACATACATACATATATATATATATATATATATATATATATATATATATATATATATATATATATATATATATATATATAGACAATGATCCTAGACATTCTAGAACTCACTTTGGATCAGGATTAGTAAGGAAATAAGATCCAGATCTGTATTGTACATGATATAATCCCTTGGATCATAAGATCTAACTTGATCATGTTATTTAAATATGGAATCTTATGGAACTGGAACTATACCACTTTCAGAATCATCTTGAATAAGCTTGACCATTTTTACATCATAGGATCCCTTGGATCATAATATCTAACTTGATCTTGTTCTTTATTTAGATAAAATCATGTGGAACTATATGGCTTTTAGAATTGCTTATTCATCTCTAATAAGCTTGACCATATAAAATTAGCAGACTCATTGCAGTTTTTGATCTAAAAGTCAAGAAACAGGAAAATATGGCAGTAGGAGCAATAGGCAAATTGTCATACTTTTAGATACATTTTTAAAAATCTAATTCTTTTTTCGTGAAAATATTCTGCCTAAAAGGACTATTGGGTTGATAGGTTGTGCTATGCATGGGTTTCTAATTTTAGAAGCTAGACTGCTTACATGTATGGCCTCTTATTCTTCACTCATCTCCTTTATAGCTTACTCATTTTCAATTTTTAATTTATTTTATATTTATATAATTTTGTAGAAATTGAAAAAAAAAAAAAAATCTTATGAGCAGAAATTCAATCCATGATCCCATCAAATCTAAACCCTTCTGTGATTTATGATTCGATACCAATCATGACAACACTAGCTGGCTAGTACATATGCATTTTGGTTTAGCTGCTAATTGGTGCATGTAAGACATTTGGCATTGATTAAAAATAGCATACAAAAAATAATCATGTATTTCTTCGACATGGTTCATTTGTAGCAACATACAGAACTTTGAATGAATGAGTCTTATTTTCAATTTTTCACTCTCTAAAAAGTAAAAAAATACATAAAGGGAATCTAGCATAAAGGGCCTGAGAGGAATCCTTTCCATTGCAATACAACATGGGCATCTTTGATCCCCTGGGGGACAAATAATTCAGCATATAAATTATTTTTCAGAAAGTTCTCAACATTTATGCAGCATGAAATGCATTTCAGACTGAAATAGCAATTGCTTTATATAGAACTGCAAATCAGGACGTTAAAGTCCAAAAGAAGTATAAAGGGCAACATACAGTTGAAACATAAAAATATACTGAAATCTGCAATACAAGGCCTAAGATGCATTTAACAAATAGGTGTGTCATGTGTCGAATAAATGATATCACAGATTCCTATGATACTCATCTGGTCTCATAATAAGAGCCAAGAAAGAATGAGGACATGTAAAATGAATAAAGACCTGGAACCTCGGCGAATATCTCTCCTGTATGGCGCATCACGATACGAGGAACGTTCAGTGCGGATCCTGCGGTCTCTTGGAGGGCTGCTGCTGCTTTGACTCATCTTCAATCTTTCTCCTCAACACAACTGGCTGCCACCAATCTGCACGGCCACCAAGAAAACCGCCAACACTACCACTACAACCGCCGCTACAACCACCACCAACACATTCCTCCCTGTCCACAACAAAACCAGATATCCAAGCCACCTCCATGAGTCCAAATCAAACCACCAATTCTTTCCTTCCAAAAAAGAAACAACCCAAATTCCAACACTAAACACAAGCTGCACCAAATAAAGTTACCAAATTCTCCAATCCAGATTACTATTACACCCTTCCCCACAAATCCATTAACTTTTAAACCTGTGGCTTCAACTACTCTACTTCAGTCAGTCAAACAGCGAAACAAGACCCATTCCACATGAAAAATATACCAAATACCAATACAAAACCAACCTCCTCCACTACCAGACATTCATACATCCGACACTTCAAATTTAAGCAGAGTCGTGGATCACATATTTTTGACCCAATATGGTATCAACATCTGAACAAAGCAATAAAAGGAACAAACCTCAAAAAACTCAAGCAAAAAGACAAACAGAAAAGGTAGAAAAAAAATCATCCAGCATGCATATATTCAAAGTAAGCATGCTTTCTGTTGTTAATGCACATTATTATACAATTATCGCATATACAATAAAATAGTAAACCAATTTAGAAGGTGAGGAAAAACCGCCTCAAAAGACAAAAGAATAAAAATTAGAAAAGAAGCAAATTTTCTTGTCCAAACATTCTATCCAAAATTCAATTTGGCAAGCGCACCGTGTTGAAATTTGAGATCCAAGACGGAAAACAAAAGGGTTTTTTACCGGCAGAAGAAAAGGGTCGATAGAAGAATCTAGTTTAGTGTGCCAAAAAATGACCAAATTCTGAAAAAAAATTGACAACAAGAGAAACGAATCTAAAGCAGCAGTAAACCTAAAAATGAAGCACGAATGTCAGAAACAAATTGTCCCCGCCCCTCTCCTTCTCTCCATTTCTTCAATCCATTTACAGATCTCAACGGCACCACTAATCAAAACAATCCGAGCACCAATCTCCATAAACAGGTAAAGAATTAGCAACAAACGCTCATCGATTTACCGAAAACAAGAGAAAAGGAAGAAACTTTTTATGATCCACGCAACACAACCCCTCCGATCTCCCTCCCCCCATTTCTCGCGAGAAAATTAACGTAGTATTGTTTGCGATATACCGACCTCGACTTTGGCGCCCGCTAGGGTTTCACTGCTTCCCTCTCGCCTTCGATTCTCCCACGGCGAGCTTTACCCCTAGACTAGACTTAATTAAAACAGGGGGAAAAGAATACTTATCTCCCCACACTTTACGCCACGGTCCGGGCCCAGAAATAACACGTTTCCCGTTTCTCATCTCATCGACGATTTCCGTTTCCCTTTTGGGTTCCCGGGCCGGGTTCCTCTGAAACCAATCCCCATCACGTGATCTGGGAGCGTCTCCAATACTTTCTGGGAAATTCCTCAAAATCCCTCTTTTTTTCTCTCCCACGGCGCTCTCTCCCTCCCTTTTACGAGTTCCTTCCAAAAAAAATCCCAATTAATTCCACCGATGGAGGCCGGGCGGCGGAAGGCGGCGGTGGAGGCGTGGACGCCACCCTACTGCACGGTGGTGGGCGTGGACACGAGCTGCGGCTTCTGGTACCGCGCCTGCTCCAACTGCGAGAGGACCCTCCCCGACGACCCTCGCAACCCCAATTCCAACCCTACCTGCCGCCTCTGCAGCCAGAAAACCTTCGCCGCTCCCTCCAAGCGCCTCTACCGCCTCCTCGTAATCACCAATCCTCCTCTGAAAAAGGTCTCGTTTTTTCTACTTATCTAAGTTGCTGGCTTTCTTCTATATATAGGTGTCGATTGCGACGGTGGATAAGGTGATGGTGGTGGTGTGCTTCGACCGGGCGGCGCGAGTTCTGATGGGGTGCTCCGCCGACGAGTTCGTGGACTTCTGTAGGGCCCACCCCTTGGCGGCGGAGAAGGCGGCGGAGATGCTGGAGGGGGAGATGTGCCGGATGACGCTGGCTCCCTCCAAGAAGGGCAATGCCGAGCACCTCCGCGTGGCCGCCGTGGAGCCGCTCCGGACTGGGTTCCGACCGGTCATCGAGACGCTGAGGAAAATGTACGGCGCCGGTACTTCAAAGACCAAATCTTGATAACTATTTTTCCTGCTATGGCTGTTTTGTTCTCTGCAAACGAAAGCGGCTTTGTTACACTAGGCATTTTTCAGGAGACTCTTCTTCTTCTTCTTCTTCTATACCTCGCTTCCTTTCATGAATTAGGACTCGCACAATACTATTTGTCCAAGAGAAAGGCTCAGGCAAGAACATGGGGATGTATTTTGGAATTATGCATGATGATGTAATGGTTGGAGGCTTGCATGAAATATTTGGTGCAATGTGATAGTTACAGTCGAAGCACAAGTTGTAGATTGGTTACAGCCGGGTTGGGTGACCACGAACCGAGAATGGCGAAGAACAAGGCTTCTCTCAGTTCGAATCTGAAGTGCCATCACATTCAAAGAACTAACGGTAAATCCAATTAAACTTCTGTTTTTCTATTCGATCATCAACAAATCCGAATGATCTTAGCGCATGATACTTAACAAATATATGTTATCTTTGATGCTTGTACTAGGTAATAGAAAGCTTTTCGCTCGGTTACTATGCAGCAAGAAATTGCATGCAAAGACATTACTGTTATTTAGTCACCCAAAAAAAAAAGAAGATATTATTATTGTTGCTTCAATTTCCACAATCCACATGAAGAGGCCCAAGTTGTATTTACTAATTACATTTCAGCAAGTTCCAGAAGATTCCCTTGAATCCACCTCTTCAACATCTCCAGAGCAGCCTTAGGTTGATCCATTGGGACCATGTGACCTGCATCATGAACCTGTTGCAAATGATGCAGAAAATTAGGCTCCATGAGTTCCATCATCGAACTAAATCCATATTGAAAATTAAGGAAAAAAGGCCTTCCTTGCTTGCTTTCGTTAGAGGCTTAACATATGCTGGGTGGGGAAATTCACCATAGTAATGGTTGGACAAGAACAAGAGATCAAAGAGAACAAATGTACCTTCAGGAAACTGAGAGGCCCATGACTCTTCAAAACACCTGCTTCTTTACCGTCCACGGTAAACGATTGTTCTGGTGACGACACAAAATTTGGCTGGCCAGACCACTCCATGGAGTGAACCCATCTCGAGTTACCTGCGCAAAGGAGGCAGGATATGTTATATGTTAATGTGTGTCATTTTCACAATATCAAGATTTGATGAATGTTACTATTTAAAAAAAAGCTAAAAAAACCAAACAAACAAGTTAAGGATGCAAAATATGATTAGTGCATGCTCACCGAGCCAGTTGCATATGAGATCATACTCCCCAGCATAAACAAGCAGCTTGATGCCATCCTCAAGAAGAGCAGGAATTCCCACTTCCAAATTTCTCATCCAATCCGTAAGCATGGCCTGGTACACAGTTGGGCTGCAAGAAACAAATTCAATATCTCCAACTCCAAGGGACTCTCTAACAGACTTCAGGTTAAGGAACTTTTCCATGTTTGAAAAATCATAGCAGAGGCTCCCTTCGCACTGCTTCCTAATGTCATAATACTACAAAATTCCAGAGTACAAAGTTAGTGAGACTCCAGTATCATATGCCACGCAAGAAACAAAAGAAATAACAGCCATATGTCCTTACATTTGTATTTCCTGCTATTTTCATGATTGAATTGAATATGGTATTGCAAACCAAATAGGAGGCTAGGCAAGATACCGTCCCTGATGTACCTGAAACATGACGTTCGTGTTATCAGTATCATTACCCATTCAACAAATTTCATGGTAATAAAAGCCTGAGACACGTTGAATGTGCTTGAGAAGGTACTAATGATTGTATATATTAGCAGAGAAGTAGGAGAGTTGACAGTCGAGCACGATAGCAAGTGCACACGCATTGTCTCAAAGGCAGAATAAGAAATGTTACTAAAGATATATAGAAAAAAAGAAAACAAAGGACAGTGACCTCCCATTATTTTCATTTTCCCCTTTTTTTTGGTTGAAATTCATTTTCCCCTTCAGGAGGTGATTCCCAGGTGAAAATGCTAATATGAAAGAAGTCAATGATGAGAACATGGGAATTAGTGCAACTTATAAACGTGGAAACAATGGAAGAATCTACAATATTCCCAGTAATGTGTGACTGTGGGTACTATTGAATAATTTAATATGCTTTCACTAGTAAATAAAAGAAAAACAATGATTGAAATGTTGACTATGAAGGTTGGAATATCAGATTACCGCAAAGTTTGATGGCATATTCACATGTTGGATAATACTTGTTGATTCTTTTGTAGTCTGATTCTTTGATTATTCCATTATCCAATGCATAATCAGTGTATGCTTTATACTGGATTGCTGGATCAGTAAGTCCATTGCCAATGGCAAAGCCCTGCACGACCAAAATCAAACTAAGTCCAGAAGATATAGTACAAGTCATAATTTGGACTATAAATCAAGAGCTGTGAAAAAATATACCTTCAAATGTATGTGAATGCCCTCTTTCGCTTTGTTTCCTTGGTGAACCCTGCTTGCAAAAGCTGGAATGTAGTGCCCAGCATATGATTCTCCAGTTATGTAAAAATCATTATTTGCATATTCCGGGTGCTCAGCAAAAAAGGCCTGAGAATATAAGAAAAAAGACAGAACCCCCTCATGAGAATTAGGCACTCCTACCCTTCAAAAAAGAGAATTAGGCACTCCTACCCTTCAAAAAAGAGAATTAGGCACTCCCATTCAGAGACTCTAGTACAACAGGAGGTACAAGTGGAACGAATCTAATCAGAGCGAAAAACAAAAGATGACTGTTTTATTGCAAAGTTGAAAGAAACCTTATTAGAGACACTTTGACATGGTGAGTGGGAGGAAACTGCAGGCCAGATTGAAATTGCATTTCTAGACATTTTTATCTATGTTCTCATTTTTCTTCAATATAGTGCTGGGATTTACAGTCAAGTCTTGCCTCATCGATTTTCTGGGCAAGAAATATGAAAAACAAGCATGACAAAACACCAGCACATACTGTAATTTGATTAATATTTCAATTCTACCGAAAAAGATGATCAAATCATAAAAACAAAGAATAATTGACTGTGAGATAACATTTACATTTAAAGCTCAAAGAGATGCAGAATCAAATTCATAAGTCATGAAATTAAGTAAGCTCCGGCCTTCCTTTCCTCAAAGAAAAAGGATGGGATGTCACGAAGAAAATTGACTTGAATTCATATAATTCATTCAAAGAGTCAGATAAGCTTTACAAAAAATATACGTAAGGAAACCAAAGGCAAAGACAGCACTTACCATCTATTAGATCTTCTTTATAAACAATTTGAAATCTCAATGCCAGTAAATTAATTTAAGCAATGTTTCAAGTTTGACTCACTCTGCTACCAATTTACAGATATTAATCACTATATATTTGGATACCAAAAATATATGCAACACAGCTTGTCACAGTAGCAAAAAAGCAGGGGATGGTGAGAAAACTTACTAAACAAGGAGAACAAAATGCTAAAAGAAAAATAAGATACGTACAAATAGCAAAATACTAGTTTTACATAAAAAATTTGAGAAATATTTGTCAAACATCAACACTTTGACCATAAATTTATAAATAAATGTTTTGTCAGGAAAATTCATGATTGAATGAGAAAATGTGGCTTTATATCAGAAGTTCTGAGAGTATTTTTTTAGTTAACAAGGATAATTTTAGTGTATTGATAGCACTTTCCCATATAACATTGGTGGTTGTCAATAACAGATAAGATGAAATGGTTCAAACACGACTCAGAATAATCATAATGTATTATAGAAATATTGGGTACCTGCAGAAAATCATACAGGTCATCGCTAACACCGCTTTCATCATGACGAATGTCACGGCTATCTGTACTATAGCTAAAACCAGTTCCGGTAGGCTGATCAACATATAAAAGGTTTGATGCCTGCAGAATTCACAGAGAAAAGAAAAAAGAATTATATTTTGTTTATTGACAATTGTACAAGAGAAAAAGAAATCATCCAGCAAAAAAGCATTGTATAGTTTCATCTGGATTAGATAATTATAAATAACTTTTAAAGAAAGGAAGATGTGCAAATGCACTTCCAGGTTTCGTAATTGTATTGAAAGCTAAATTTAGACAATTCTGTTCTAAATTTGCAGAAATTCCATGAGATAGCAGAATGTTAAAGTAGTTGAAAGCTGGACGCATGGTTGATGCAATGGATACTTGTAATGGCTAATTCAAGTACCTAAAATTCAACTGACATGTGTTTACCACTAAGATTAGATACTACACACAACACTACACACAACACACAACACACACACACACACACACACAGATATATATATATATATATATATATATATATAGATATATATATATATATATATGCTTAGATAAGGAGTTAACACAAAGACTTTTATGTAGCAAGAAGCATTACAACGCTACTCTGTGCGCGCGCGCGCGCGCGCACGCACGCACGCACGCACGCAGATATATATATATATATATATATATATATATATATATATATATATATATATATATATATATATATATATATATATATATATATGCTTAGATAAGGAGTTAACACAAAGACTTTTATGTAGCAAGAAGCATTACAACGCTACTCTATGCGCAACAGAAGATGTGTTACAGTCAATACGCAGAATGCAAAAAATTTAAATTTTTGTCATAGGATGTTTCAGCCCTGCCTGTGGCCGTAATTATACAATCCTTCCACTTCATATAATTTTGGCCAAAACCGAGAAAACATACTTAGAAGACATGCATGATAGACTACCTTTATATAATCAATTTTATGTGATCCTAATCCGATTGGTTCTTATCTAAGACTGAGCTTTGAGAAGAAAACATAAAAATTAACGCATCTTTTTGAAAAATAGTGTTGCACGTCTACAAATTCACTACTTGGCATTATTAAAGTATGTGCATTAACGTTTTGATGAAGCATCAGAGCATGTAACTCTATGTGCATCGATGAAATAGCAAATAAGAAGATGGAATTGCAAAGATATGGAAAAAGCATCCGATCTCCTAGAAAGAAACTTTAAATTTTCTACCGATACTAAGTTCAAGCTGCTGCTGTTGCCCTACCAAGGTAATCACACCATACAATGAAAAAAAAAAGAACATTTTAAATTTTATTATAACTTATACCTGGTCCCAACCAAATTCATTCCATGCGAGCGACATATTGTCAGCAATAGTAAACGGCCCATTTTCATAGAAAACGGCCAATTCACTGCTGCAGCCGGGCCCTCCCGTCAACCAAATAACAACCGGGTCCTTCTTGCTGTGCCTCGACTCAAAGAACAGGTAGAACATCCTACAATAAGCACCCAATCCCTCAGTCAAATTGCATGCAAAAACGGAGCAGCATGAACACGAATCGCGAAACCCTAGTTGCAGAACCGTGCGAGTTTCTCATCAAAACACAAACTTCTCGATCCCCATTACCCAATTACCATCCAAATTACCCACAAGACCAGGAAATCAGGGGAAGGAGGAAAAGGGGCCTCACCGGGCGTCGTGGCTGTGGGGGAGGCGATAGTAGCCGGCATGGTGACCGAGGTCATCGCCGGAGAGTCCGGCGAGGTTGAACCGGCGCTCGACGATCCCCTTCGCCGGTGCATCGGCGGCGGAACCGACGGACTCAGGGGAGGGGTCCTTGGGGAGGAGATTGAGGGATCGGATGAGCTTCTCGGCTTGGGCGGAGGGGAAGGTCGCCGACGAGGGGAGGCGGAGGTCGTCGGGGATCAAGACGGCGGAGGAGAAGGGGGAGAAGTGGAGGAGCGCAGAGAAGAAGAGAACGAGAGAGAGGTTTCCCATTGTTTTTACTAGAATTAGAGGAAGAGGAAAGGAGAGAAGAAGGGAACGCGGTTACAGGAGAAGGGAACGAGGGGTTTATATCTAAAGTCGGGGAGAGGAGGACAGAGAGAAGGGGAGTGGAATTCAATGAACCGAGAAACATGACGTGAGAGAGAGAGGGGAGGAGGAAAGATCGGTTGGAGTAGAGGGTAAAGCGAATGGTTGCGTGCAAGGGAGATTTTAAGGAGATATTTGTTGCGGCTACTTTTTCTCTCTTGATGAACTTTTGTGCCACCTCTACGGGGCGTTTGGCATGGAGTAATCTCACAGATTCAAAAGTAATATGGATAGGGATGATGAGATCACTACATTTAATTATACCACGATAATTTTATGTAGCAGTAATTCTAAATCATCTCCACTTCTCAAATCACCGTCCAATCCGGTGATAGAATATCCGTCCTTGAAGTCGGAGATCCAAGATCACTCCAAGGCAGTGATCCAAAGACAAAATGTGGACTGATTGGTTATACCCCTATTCGATTTTGATGAGCTCAAAGTATTTGAGTATATTTCAAGTTGTACTAATGAATTCAATCTAGTGTTTCAGGCAAATATATGTGAATTTATCTTTTAAGAGCATCGAGCTTTTGTTCAAGGTCATTTGGCTAAGTGTTGAACTCAATTAAGCCAAAGTCTGAAGCTCGAGTCGACTCCGGAAGATTGCGAGTCGACTCTAAGTGTTTCAGAGGTTCTGGCACAAGCTCAAGTCGACTCCGGTACACTATGAGTCGACTTCGACTAAGAACAGACAGAAGGACAGAAAGATGATTTTCAGACCCTGTCACCGAGTCGACTCCGACGATTTCGAGCGGACTCCGATGCTTGCCGAGTCGACTCCCGACGGTTCCGAGTCGACTCCAAGGAGTAACAGACAGAAAGATAGAGTAGTGTTTTCTAGACCTTGTTACCGAGTCGACTCCAGAAAAATTCGAGTCGATTCCAGAAGGATTCGAGTCGACTCCAACGTTTGGCGAGTCGACTCCTAAACATGCAAGAGTCGACTCTCAGAGGAAAGCAGAATGAAAGGCAGAAAATCAAACAAAGTGACTCTGTGAACGAGTCGACTCCGAGAATACGAGAGTCGACCCCAAGTTAGCCGAGTCGACCCCAACAAAGTGCGAGTCGACTCCGAGGCAGTTCAACTCGAAAGACAGAGGATCAGTTTTCAGGCTCTGAGAGCCGAGTCGACTCCGAGAGCCGAGTCGACTCCAAGATAATCCGAGTCGACTCCGAGGCAGTTCAACTCGAAAGACAGAGGATCAGTTTTCGGGCTCTGAGAGCCGAGTCGACTCCAAGATGATCCGAGTCGACTCGAGAAAGAAATGCAGAAAAATAGATCTCTGGAATCCTGAGAACGAGTCGTCTCCAAAATGCCAAGTCATCTCCAGATCTTGGCGAGTCGACTCCAGGTTTGGCCCGAGTCGACTCCAGGACGGGACCGCACTTTAATTTAAATCCTGAATAGTGGGCGAGTCGTCTCCAGTAAAGCATGAGTCGACTCCAGCAACAGACGAGTCGACTCCAGATCGAGCAAGTTGACTCCGACCCCAACGGATACATTGTCAGCAAATGCATACTGTGCAGAACGGCCACAAATCAGTGTCTAACGGCTATTTTTCAAAAGGAACTGTTTAAATAGCCAGAGTGACAGTAGTAGACATCAAGAGAGTTACTCCATCTGTGCATTAAGTGTTTTCCAACTACCAAGAGTCTATAGAGAGAAATGACAAGCAAAAGAAGGAAGAAACGCATTTAATACATTCCTAGAAGTCTTTCCTTCGCATTCAAGGCTCTTCCTCTGACATCAGATCTTTAGTGCACTCAAAGAGGAGACTCAGAGTTCGAGAAGCCCTTTCTTCCTCTTCCAAAATCTGTTTGAGGGCTTCTAACTTTACTCTATTTATATTGATTCATATTTGCTTGTTAAGAAGCTTTCCTTGTATCTTTTCTCAAACTATTTTCTTGATTCAATCAGGAGATTGAATCAAGGGTTGTAAGGTTTGTTGGTGAGCCGAAGTTAAAACCAACGGTGTAAGGGTTCGATTGTGATCCCGGAAAAACAATTGGGTAGTTCTAGTCGGTGAGCCTGTGAAAACCGACCGAATTCGTTGTGATCTCGCGAAAACAACAAGTTGGGTTGTGAACATGTAAAATAACTGGCTGTAATCCAAGGGATTATAGTGAACTCCCAAGTGAAGCTTGGGGAGTGGACATAGGAGCAAGGGTTAGCTCCGAACCACTATAAACTGATTTGTATTTGTATTGGCTGCTGTCCTCTCTCTCTCTCTCTCTCTTCATTCACTTCATCTAGTAACTTAACTAATTTGCTTGCATTAGATTTAGTTAATTACTAATCATAGTTTTTAATTGGTCGAGAATTAATCCAAACCCAATTCACCCCCTCTCTTGGGTTGTCTTCTTGGGAAACACAAAAATATCCCTCAATTTAGCAGAAAAATTGATATATCAATATACCATCAATATATTATGTCAACGTTATATATATATATATAAAATATTATGTTGATATTATATATTATATTAATGATATATTATATTATAATATATTACTAATCATCATATTATCATATTATTATTGAAGGATAATTTTAAATTATAGTAGAAATATATTATTATATTTTATATTTATATAATGAAAATATTTAATATATTACTCCTATTTACCTTATTTTTCTAATCAAAATAATTATTAGTATTAAAAATTATTATAAGTATAAATAAAAATATTAATTCTATAATGAAAAATAACATATTTTTATAAGATTAATAATTTATAGGAGCAATAAATATATTTTTATAGAATATATTAATAATTAATATATTGATAAATATATTAATATTTTATTATAATATATTTTATATGATTAATAAATATATGATAAGGGATACTAAAAGTAGAATATGTGACAAAATTATGGAGCTATTATAGATATGAGCATATTAACTTACATTTTTGATTCATGAGAATTAAAAACACATAAAAAATTTATCTAAGATATATTAGGAGTATTTGTGGTATTATGTGGTCGGTGATCTTGGATCTCCGTACCATACCAAACAAATTATTCATGGATACCCAGGCATTTTTAATTATTAGACCATGACCTACCAAACATATTGATCTTAGATCACTGGAGATCAAATCACTCTAAGATTTGCACAATTAGGAAGAGCTGAGATATGTTGCATTTCTTTAATCATGTGCACTTGGAGTAAAATAAAGATCTCACTCGCTCATCTATTAATTGAATTTATGTTGATGTGTTTAGATGCTTATTAGCACATAAGTAGAGTCATGTGATCAAATTATGGATATAGTCATGCAATCAAATTATGGATATAATAAGATGTAAGGTTAATTAGATGTGCCAGGTCCTTATATTTGCAGAAATTCCTCATCTATTTTTTTTTGTTTCTGCATAGATCACTCTTTTCTTTCTTGGAATGACCCATCCATAATTTTCGGTGTTTACCTTTTTTTGGTGAAATTCAGTGTTTACCTTTGACTCTACCAATATACTCCAATGATTCAATATAAAAATATATAATCCAACACATATTAGATATTTATGTCCGGTTCTAGAAATATGTGCACTCATATAAAAGTTTGTATATTCATTATCAAAATATATGCAATTTTTCTCTATGCAAACATATAAGTAGAGTGTATCCTTTGGAATTAGGGACATTGATTTGCTTTCTATAAAGCTTGTTCAGTCCCTCTAATACTGAGATTACTAGTGATAAATAAAAAGTACAATAATTTTCTTTATTTTGGGCCTTATTTGTCCATTCTTGCTTTTTCCGATCTTGTCATTAGGAGTAAATGACGATTAGCTGAGGCTATCATGGTGGAGTACTCTCTGATGGAACTGACACTTCGCTTCGATGCCATATTATCGTCTCCTATTCCTAAAAGGGTAATGAGTTTAAGTTGTGTGGCAAACTATTCGCTTTTCTTTAGAGGGTGGGCCTTTCTTCCCTACTCCCTCGATCTTAATTAACTCCCATCCGCTAACATATTCTATGTAACCATATTGTGGCACATCGATAAAACTAGTTAAATATCTTGATCCGACATCTCTGGATGAGCGGACCATGGCCAAAATCCTGAACTATTGAAATAGAAAAAAAATCAATAAAAAGGTTTCTTGATAATCATATAAATTGACCAATGTTCTGGAAGAGTAGGAGGAAAAAAATGAGGAAAAATCAATGGAAGATCATTAATTCGTTTATGAAAAGCCAAACATATGGTAATTTATACTGATAACGAGCATAATACCAATTCTATTATTAATATGAATAACACCAATAATAATTATCGAACGGAAGAGGTGGCTTTAATATGCTATTCACAACAACCGGATAAAACAATACAAAAATTTTGAACCAAGCCATCCCTGCATCATAAATTAAGCATCATTTGATAATATCACTCTTTGATATCAACATCCTTGGAAAAATTTAACATTTAGTTTGTATTGGAAAGAGCTACACTTACAAAAAATTTTAAGGATATTAATACAAAAGGATAATAAAATCATTTTATATCTAAAATAATTATTCTGTAATACCGTCAGCTTAAAGACCTGAAGGGTGTTCATGCAAAAAATAGGATAATTTAAGAGGTACATGTATGAATAATGATTTTTGAAAAGTAAATATATAATAAACTATATGTGCAAGGGTATTACTTCTATAAAATTTCTAAGCCCGATGCTACCAATATTTATGCTATCAAGACGGCTCCCAAAAATTGCTGCCATGTGTAAATTGGAATTCGGAAATCAAATCGCTCTTGAAACATCTCTCATACATAGAGAGCAAAAATTTATATTAACTTTTGTCACGCAAACTTTGCTTGATAATGCGTTCATCTTTGTTCTTCTAAAAAACAAAGATTTTTTTTTCTCCAGACAGGATTTTACCATAAAGATTATCAAATTCATAGAAAAAGGCATCTTTGTTTTTTATTAAATTGCTCGTTTGGGACTGATTGTTAGACCGCCAGGGACTGATTGGGGATCAAAGCCTCACCTTAGAAGATACTGCAAGGCTGCTACTGTTGGGTTGGCAATATCTGGATGCATGTTTATGGAGAGAAACAGCAGTCCTCCGAACCAAGAAGCCAACACAATGAAAACTTTAAAGAAGGCTGAAAACCTATCTTGCTCTTGGACGAACTTGTTCCCTTCTGGCTTTCAACATATTCTATCAGGCCATGAAAAGATTTGAGTGATTTGCATTCCCCTGTAATCTGCAGTGTAGTGAAAGCCGTTCCTTGTTTTGGCACATCTCCTTAAGAGATGATCCTTGTATTACCTTCAAGAACCTTTCTCCTCCCTTTCTTAAAAAATGATTGGACAATTATACCCATGCTCTTATGACTACTAATAAGAATATTTTAAAGTGCCTATCAACTATCGACCTATATTATGCATATCTATGCATCCACTGTAAAAAAATATGTTCATAGACTCATGAAAATGTGTGCCTTCGTTAGAGGTGTAATGGATAATCTAAAATGAATCCTTCCTTTACTTTGTGCGAATTAGGCCTAATTTTGAGATCCTGCTTAATGTTGGAAGAGGTTAGTTTTGACACTGCTCAAATGTTCATGTGTTGGCAATTTTACAAGCAGTTCTGGACATTAAGTTGTTACATTTCCCACAAACCCAGTAGACACTGCTCAGAGAATACGAAAAGGCCTCCATATGAGAAATATATGACAAACAGGTAACCAAGGTGTAAATATTGCTTCATGCATTCAGTTCTTAAAGGGCCTTGCATACATTATCACATACAAACAGATTATTTCCGATTCAAATGATATGATCAAGATCGCACTCTGGCGAGTCGTGCTTTTATCTCTTCTAATTCTCCTTCATCATCGACACCCTCGGCAATAGCTTCTCTCTGCAAACATATACAAACTTTATTTTACATCTACTGTCAAAGTGGAAAAATAAGAAAAAGAGAATAAAGGACCTTGCAATTATTAATAATGCATACCACTTCAACAGCCTCACTTGCCGAAGGTTGCTTTATTCTCTCCCTCCTAACAGCATCTGGGAGCTGCGAGGCCGTCTCACCTGCTATCGCAGCAAGCACTTTGTCTACTTCCTCTTCTGTCTCTTCCACTATATCCTCCGAGTCCAAAGCTGAATCAACAGAATCATTCACCATTTCTTCAATCACCCCAGCCTGAAAGTATTAAAATAAAAAAAATGCTGAGTGATATATGAGAAGATTACCCTCTTCAAGGAATAGAAAAATAGTTGTATTAAAGTAATCCCTTCAAATAGACCATGGGTTATAAGTTTCAGCTAAAACCAGAAAGCCTCAATTTCGTCA